>NW_006408913.1:60726-62751 GCF_000296735.1 Chrysochloris asiatica
GGTCTGGAGACAGAAAACCAAAAAAGAAGAACACGCTCAGCATTAATCAAGTTGGGGGAACTGAATTAAAAATTCAAGCCTTGACTTTCATTATTGATGGATTCTCTGGGCAAATTATTGAATGATGCAGAAAGCATCAAGAGAAGATGGAAGAAATACACAGAGTAACTGTACCAAAAGGAAATGATTCATGTTCAACTGTTTCAAGAGGTATCATAGGATCAAGAGCGAATGATACTGAAAGAGGAAGTCCAAGGTGCATTGAAGGAATCGGCAAAGAAAAAGGCACCATGAATTGGTGGAATAAAAATTGAAATCTTTCAAGAAAGTGAGGTGGCACAGAAGGTACTCACTCATCTCTGCCAAGAAATTTGGAAGACGACTATCTTCCCAACTATTTGGAAGTGATCCATATTTGTGCCCATTTCAAATAGAGGTGACCCAACGGAATGCAGAAATCACCAGACAAACTCTTTGATATCCCATGCGAGTAAAGTTTTACTAAAGCTAATACAGAAATGGCTGCAAGCATACATTGATAGAGAACTTCCAGAGGTTCAAGCCAGATTCAGAAGAGGCCATGGAATGAGGGATAGCATTGCTCTGGTAGCGTAGTGGTTACGAATCGGGCTGCGAACCTTAAGGTCAGCGGTTCGAAACTACCAGCTGTTCTGCGAGAGAAAGATGAGGCTTTCTACTCCCGTAAAGATTTACACCCTCGGAAACCCTGTGCAGGGTCGCTATGGGTCGGAACCGACTCGACGGCACTTAACAACAACAACGCTACCAGAGTTCACTTATCATGCCGTATAGCTCTAGCGAAAACTTCCAGCGCAATATTGAATAGGAGCGATGATAAAAGGCATCCTTGTCTGGTTCCTGTTCGCAGGGGGAAGGCTTTCAGTTTCTCTCCATTGAGTGTAATGTAGGCTCTTTGTTTTGAATATATGCTTTTGATTATGTTGTGGAATTTCTCTTCAATTCAAACTTTGTTGAGTGTTTTTATCAGGAATGGATGTTGGATTTTGTCGAATGTCTTTTCTGCAACCATCGATATGATCAGGTGGTTCTTCTCTTTTTTCTTATTTATATGGTGGATGGAGTTGATCGTTTTTCTAATGTTGAAACATCCTTGCATCCCTTTTATGAAACTGACTTGGTCATGATGTATTGTTTTTTTGATGTGCTGATGGATTCTGTTGGCTAGGATTTTGTTGAGGATTTTTGCATCTATGTTTATGAGGGATATTGGTCTGTAATTTTCTTTCTTAGTGATATCCTTTCCTGGTTTTGGTATGAGGGTTATGCTTGCTTCATAGAAAGTATTAGGGAATTTTCCATCCTCTTCTATGTTCTGGAATAATTTGAGTAGAATTGGTGACAGTTCTTCTCTGAATGTTTGGTAGAACTCTGCCGTAAAGCCATCTGGGCCTGGGCTTTGTTGGTCGGGAGTTTTTTGATTACCTGGTCAATCTCTTCTTTTGTTATGGGTTTGTTCAAATTTTCTACTTCAGTCTAAGTAAGTTAGGGTAGGTCATATTTTTCTAGAAATGTATCCATTTCGTCCAAATTTTCAAATTTGTTGGGAGTACAGCTCTTTATAGTATTCTGTTATTATCTTTTTGATTTCATTTGGTTCTGTTGTGACTTCCCCTGTATGGTTTCTAATGCGATTTATTTGTGTCCTCTCCCTCTTTTCTTTAGCTAGTTTTGCCAATGGTTTATCAATTTTATTAATGCTTTCAAAGAACCAGCTTCTTTTCTTGTTGATTCTTTCTATAGTTTTTTGGTTTTCCATCTCATTTATTTCTGCTCTTTTCTTTATTATTTCCTTTCTTTTGGTGACTGTAAGTTCCCTCTGCTGGTCTGCTTCTAATTGTTGAAGATGCTGTGCTAGTGTGTTGATTTTGGCTCTTTCCTCTTTTTGGATGTGTGCATTTATCGCAATAAATTGTCCTCTCAGAACTGCTTTCACCGTGTCCCAAAGATTTTGATATGTGTGTTTTCATTCTCGTTTATTTCCAG
>NW_006408913.1:63007-71896 GCF_000296735.1 Chrysochloris asiatica
GATGGTTGTGAATTTATGGAGGCTTGCTTTGTGTCCTAACACGTAGTCAATTCTGGAAAATGTTCCATGCGCACTGGAGAAGAATGTGTATTGTGCTGTTGTTGGATAGAATGTTCTGTATACATCTATGAGGCCAAGTTGGTTGATTGTGTTGTTAAGTTCCTCTGTAGCTTTGTCGAGTTTCTTTCTGGTTGTTCTATTTTTTGGAGTGGTGTGTTGAAATCTCCCACTATAATTGTGGATTTATCTATTTCCTTCTTCAATTCCATTAAGGTTTGCTTCATGTATCTTGGTGCTCTTTCATTGGGGGCTTATATATTTATTATAGTTATGTCTTCTTGCTCAATTGACCCTTTAATCATGAGATAGTGTCCTTCCTTGTCTCTTATACTGGTTTTCATCTTAAAATTTACTTTGTTGAAGATTAATATGACAACCCCTGCTTGTCTAGTGTTACACAGTTGGTGTGGTAAATTTTCTTCCATCCTTTAACTTTTAGTCTGCTTTTGTCCTTGTATGTGAGGTGTGTCTCTTGCAGGCAGCATATTGATGGATCTTGTTTTCTTATCCATTCTGCCACTCTTTGTCTCTTCACTGGTGCATTCAATCCATTGACATTCAGTGTAATTATCGATAAGTACAAATTGATTGCTGTCATTATGTTACTTTTTTGGCGGTGCTGATCGTTCTTTGGTTCTGCTTTCTTTTTTGTATTGGCTTTATGTCTTCTGAGTTGTTATTGGTCGGTTTCCTCCTAGTTTCTCTGTTCACTTGATCTCCTTGGGAATTTGTTTTTATGATATGTTGTGGAGTGTTAGCTTTCTTTGGGGTTACCTTGTAGTCTATTAACTTTTCTCTGCATTTAGGATACTCCATTATAACCTGTAAGTTACCTGGCATCCTCACCACCTAGGCTTCCATTGCTGCGTTTGTCCCTTCTTTGACATTGATATGTTTTTGGCCTTCAGTTGATCTCCCCGTTCTTTTGATTTTGTCGTTGATCTCCCCGTTCTTTTGATTTTGTCGTTGTAGTCTCATTCTGTTCTGGATTCTGCTATCTGTTGGGTGTGTTCCAAGTGGTATTGCCATACTTGTCAATCTCTGTTTGTTGTCTGTTCTTGTTGGTTCTCTGTCCTCAGAACTCCCTTTAGGATGTTTTGAAGTGCTGGGTTGGTTTTGATAAAATCTCTCAAATTCTGTTTATCCTGGAATGTTTTGATCGAACCATCATATGTGATTGATAGTTTTGCTGGGTAGACAATTCTTGGTTGACAGTTTTTTTCTTGCAGAGCTTTGTATATGTCTCCCCATTGCCTTCTCGCCTGCATGGTTTGTTCTGAACAGTCAGAGCTTAATATTATTTGCTTGCCTTTATAGGTTATATTTCTATTCTCCCTGCCTGTTTTTAATATTCTTTCCTTGTCTTTGATTTTTGAGAGCTTGATTATTATATGTCTTAGAGATTTTCTTTTGGGGACTATCCTTCCTGGAGTACGTTGGGCTTCTTGAATGCTTATCTTCTCGTCTTTCAAGATGTTAGGGAAATTTTCTTCCAGAAGCTCTTCCACGATCTCTTTTGTGGATTTCTTTGTTTCTTCTTGTTCCGGAATGCCAATAATTCTTACGTTATTCCTCTTCATGTTATCCAGCATGAATCTTAGACTCTCTTCACATTGTTTTATCCTTTTAGCTGCTTGTTCTTCTACTTTGGCAATATTGAGAGATCTGTCTTCCAGCTCACTAGTTCTGGCTTCCATCTCTTCTAGTCTGCTCCTTTCCCCTTTCAGGCTATTGTCTATTTCTGGTATCTTATTATTGATCACCTGGGCATCTTTTTGCAGGTTTTGAATTGTTTCCAATGCTGTGTCTATCCTATTTGATTGTTTCTGGAGAATTTTTTTTACTTCTTTCTTACTTTCCTCGACCCCTTTTCAGATTATTTGAATTTGTTTCCATATCATTCTTCTGAATTCCCTCTCAGGCATATCCAAAACCCGCTCCTCCTCCTCTATGAAGGCTTTGTCTGTCTCCAGTTCATTTGCGTCAGCTCCTTTCTTCTGTTTTTGGACATGCTTTGATAAAGTTGTTTGTTTCTTATTGGTCATGGTTATTGTATTATTATTATTATTGTTTTTATTGTTATTAATGTGATCAGGATATGGTCTTCCCTTTTCGTCTGTAATGCATAGCAAATGTTGTTGGGTCTCCTCTAAGTGGTGGAGTATTATGTTGTAGCTTGGCTATATGGCCACGATTACTACTTCTTCTTATGGGACGTAGAGAGGATAAGTTCCCACCTCCAGGAGGGATGTGTAGTCAACAAGAACTCTTTGTGCGTGGATGCTCTGCACCCGGCTGATTTTTATTGGGATCTCAAACCAGGGCGGGAAGACTTGGGGTGGGAGGAAGTTATATCACCTCTTGCCCTTCTGGGAGATGCCACTTTCCAAGCAGGCTGGCCCTGGTCCCGCTCTCTAAACTCTGCAGTCGCAGGAGTAACCCACGGTCGCCGCAGGAAAGAGTCCCAAAATACTCACTTTTCTTTATCCTTGTTAGCACGGTTTCTCGAAAATGTGAGTCCAGGAGAGTTTATGATAGTTTCAAAGCCGTGGGACTGGTATATGAACATTTTCTTTGTGAGATTCCACTGCTAGCTAGGAGTGGGGGCGGGGGCTTAACTGTAGCGACAGATGGGGGATGATGGGTGACGTCAAGAAGCTGCCGCAGCCTTTCTTACACTCTCCAGAATTTCTCACACTCTCTGTGCGTGTGTGAGCTGCACCCGGCCAATTTTTATTGGGGTCTCAAGCCAGGGCGGGAAACTTGGGGTGGGAAAAAGTTATATCACCTCTGGCCCTTCTGGGAGATGCAGCTTTCCGAGCGGGCCGGCCCTGGTCCCACTCTCTAAACTCTGCAGTCGCAGGAGTGACCCGTGGTCCCCACAGGAAAGAGTCCCAAATACTTGCTTTTCTTTATCCTTGTTAGCGCGGTTTCTCAAAAATGTGAGTCCAGGAGAGTTTATGATAGTTTCAAAGCTGTGGGACTGGTATATGAATGTTTCCTTTGTGAGATCCCACTGCTAGCTAGGATTGGGGGCCGGGGCTTAGCTTCAGCGACAGATGGGGGATGATGGGTGACATCAAGAAGCCGCCACAGCCTTTCTTACACTCTCCAGAATTTCTCACACTCTCTGTGCATGTGTCAGCTATACCCGGCTGATTTTTATTGGGGTCTCAAGCCAGGGCGAGGAGACTTGGGGCGGGAGGAAGTTATATTGCCTCTGGCCCTTCTGGGAGATACCACTTTCTGAATGGGCCAGTCCTGGCTCCGCTCTCTAAACTCTGCTGTCCCCGGAGTGACCCTCGGTCCCCGCAGGAAAGAGTCCCAAAATTCACACTTTTCTTTATCCTTATTAGCACAGTGTCTCAAAAATGTGAGTCCAGGAGAGTTTATGATAGTTTCAAAGCTGTGGGACTGGTCTATGAATGTTTCATTTGTGAGATCCCACTTGTTTTTTCCCACCAGAGCAAGTCCCTACCTTTTCTGGCTGTCCTGCCATACCGGAAGTCTCTGGGTTAGTTTTTTGTTGTTTTTTTTTAAATAAACTTTTTATTGTGAATTGAGTTAAGGTTTACAAAGCAGATCATCAGTTTTACATTCAACAAAAATTCGTTGCTTCATTACAGTTATTTCAATCCCCTTCAAGTACCAACAATTAACAGTATTTATTTCTACTCACTTAATCTATTGCTTTCCTCTCTGTGTTTCCTGCTACCTTCATTTTTCCTCCCTCTTCTTGTATATTGCCTGCCCTGTCACCCATGTTAGCATGTGTCTACACTCTAGCCCATGAATAACTTTCCCTTTCCCCAAACCCGTAACCATCATAGATAGTTTCTTTTATCAAGATTTTTTTTTTTTTTTTTTTTTACGTTTTACAACATTGGTCTTATACAATATTTATCCTTTTGTGATTGACTAATTTCACTCAGCAAAATGTCCTCCAGTTTCAACCATGTTGTGAGGTGTTTCACAGATTCATCATTATTCTTCAATGTTTTGTAGGATTCTGTTGTGTGTATGTACCAAACTTTGTTTAGCCATTCTTCTGATGATGGGTATTTAGGCTGTTGCCATCTTTTTGATATGTCTCTTGTAGACAGCATATTGAAGGAGCTTATTTTCTTATCCATTCTGCTATGCCTCTCTTCTTCCCCCCCCCCACTTTGTTATAAAACTAAGCACACTCATGAAAGCTTGTAAGCTAGCCACTTCATGCCTTTGTAGTGCCTCCCACATCCCCATTTTCATATTTAATCTCTAAATTTCTCATCCCTATCAACCCAGTACCCTGAGGAATAAGGTTGTTCCTTGATATGAAGAATCCTTCCATTCTGGTTGGAATTTTGAGTCATAGTATTCATAGGCAAAAGTCTAGTTCATCAATTTGTAGCAATTTGTTCTTGTTCTCAGTATTAAACATCTTTATCTTCCTTGGGTCAAGTTCTTGTCAACTAGCCATTCAAGCTAGGTCAAATGGGTACTCGCTGCCAGTTTGGGAGTTCACGCACACCTCCTTGAACTTCCAGCCAGCTGGCTGTTTCACTCTCAGCCCTAAATCCCAGGGGCTAAGTCAGTATCCCTGGGTTCAGGAGTTCACACATCTTCATAAATTTCAGACCAACCAGCACTTCCTGTTCTCTCTCTCATCTGAAGGTCAATGGAACATGGCCAAACTGAGCTCCTGTCTTCATTTCTGCATTTCCCCCACCTCACAAGTAGGCCCAGGTGGTCACCAGCAAGCATTATACTTCTCATGGGTTCCCTTTGAGTTTCAGTCCTAGAAGGGTGTTTTCCCTAGTGGGCTGATGCTTCCAAAGCAAACAGCTTGCTTGATATTCAAACAACCAGACTGCTCCTTTTTTTTTTTTTTTTTTTTTTTTTTAATGCACGTCTTCCTTTCAATAAGAATCTTCCGGTCTCCCAGCAGTTCTGGGTTAGTCTGGGTTCTTAGCTTCTTGCTGTTAGTATTATCAAAGTCACTGGAGCTATTGTTAACAGAAATGACAGCCAAAAACTTGAGAGGGCAGCAGAGGGTGGTGTAGTCTTTAGGGGAGGGGCACTAAATCTAGATGCAAGTTAAAAATAATTGAACCAGTTCTCACAACAAATTCTCCATCACAATCACCTTCACTTGCTTCACATGGACATTTTCAATCACTGAAAAGGCCTTAAGCCTTTTCTAGCACAAAAGTTAGGCTATGGCCTGAGCTAGAGACAGAGACGATGACATGGAGTGATGAAGCGGCTGGGTACTTTGGATCCAGAGAGGAAAAGGGACTGTGGGCTGAAAACTGGGGGGTGGGGGGGGGGGTGTAGGGGGCAGGTTTCTAGGATATACCCTTTGGTTGGTTGATGATGCATGGAGGGAATTGGAACCATGGCAATGAGATGATATACGATGGAATGAATGTAAAGCTAAAGTTCTCTCATGTAAACTATCATATAATTCACAATAAAACATTAAAAAAAAAAAAGTTAAGCTATGTAAGAGCCACTGTTGTTGTTGCTAAGTGCCATCGAGTTGGTTCTGACTCATAGCAACCCTGTACAGGGTTTCCAGGGAGCAGCTGGTGCAACTGAACCACCAACCTGGTTGGTCCAGTGCTTTATCCCACAGCACCACATCAGGACTCCAAAGGAAAAGCCATATGCCACCGTAAAGTAAAAAGAGGAAATAATGTAGTTAGAGAACTTCCAAATGAAGAGAAAATCAAGTAGATTTCAAGAATAAATTAATATGCAATGAAATGATGGTATAAAGCTAATGTTCTCCCATGTAAACTATCACTTGGTTCACAATAAAAAATTAATTAATTACATTGAAAAAAAAAAAAAAAGAATAACTAAAAATAAACCTAACTGTAACTCTGAAAATCAGACCAAGTCTTAATTGCAGCCCCTAACATTAACCCTCTTCCTAACTATACCCCTAACAGTAAATGAAGTTTGGCCTTGCCTAGACCTAGCCATTGTCCTACTCCTAACACTCACTACATACTCCTATATACCCCTTCTACCCAAGCCCCCTAAGAAAACAAAACAAAATATCAAATTACAAATTGCGTTGTTGTTGGTGATTATGTGCTGTGGAGTAGGTTCCCATTCCTATAGGGTTTCCGAAGCTGTAAATCTTTATAGGAGCAGAAAGCCTCATCTTTCTCCTGTGGAACAGCTGGTAGATGCGGACTGCTGACCTTGCAGTTATCAGCGCAACCCACAATGCTATCAGAGCTATTTGATACATTGTATCAGGCAAATAAAAAAATTAAATTAAAAGAAACATATGCATCTGTTCCAACTGACCTACAAATCTGGCTTAAAGATACATTTAGGAATGGATTTCATTAATAACTTGGGAACTGCCTATATAAATGTTACGAGAAAAAGGTTCTTATTTGTGTGAGATTTAGGTTACATCTTTGGGAAGACTATATAAATGTGAATCAGTCAATAACACTGCTGTTGAACTAGGAGTGGGTGAGACTCCAGTAAAAGCCTGGCTGGAGAAAACAAGAAGTCCTAAGTATCTAGAAACATTCCATTCTCACACTGTCTTACATCTTTAAGCTATTCCTCCAGTTTATAAAGAGTGAAACTGGAAGTCCATGTTGCTGTCTGTCAAGTTATGATTATAATTTTTGAAGGAAAAAGGAGATAGTCAAAACAGTGAACAAATATTCAAAGGTAATTTTTTGAACCTGTTATAAAAGACAATTTTCAGAAGAAGGTAAAATCATGGCTTTCATTCAGGTATGAAAAAGGAACACGTATTAAAATTTTTATTAAACTCATTAAATGAAGGAGCTTGGCAGATGTTATAATCAATTCAAAGGAAAAATCAAAACAGCACAGATTTATATGGGACAAAGTAATGCTGAATTGAATGAGCAAATGAACAGACTGGTTTTTCTACAGGGAGTGACAGAAAGCCAGTGTCTACTGTACAGGACATTACTTTCATGTCTATGAGTTACCTCCACCACTTGTCTGTCAGTTTGTTGTACTGTGGTGGCTTGTGTGTTACTGTGATTCTGAAAGCTATGCCACCGGTATTGTAAATACCAGCAGGGTCACCCATGGTGGGCAGGTTCCAGTTGAGTTTCCAGATGAAGACAGACTAGGAAGAAGGAGAGGCAGACTACTTCCAAATACATAGTCACTGAAAACCTTATGAAAAGCGGTGGAACACAGTCAGATAGCACCAGAATGTGGAATGCTAAAACATTATGGAGAGCACCAGAATATTGTCAGATATAGTGCAGAGAGATGAGCCCCTCAGGTTGAAAGACACTCAAAATACTACTAGGGAAGAGCTGCCTCCTCAAAGTAGAGTTGACCGTAAAGAAGCGAATGAAGTAAAGCCTTCAGGACCTTAATTTGCTCAAGTGGCACAACTCAAAATGAGAAGAAACAGCTGTAAACATGCATTAATAATCAGGACATGGAATGTACAAAGTATGAATCTAGGAAGATTGGAAGTTGTCAAAAATGAGACGGAACAGATAAACTTGAACCAGTCCACCATGGGTGACCCTGCTGGTATTTAAAATACCGATGGCATAGCTTCCAGTATCACAGCAACATGCAAGCCACCACAGTATGACAAACTGACAGAAGAGTGATGGTAAAATGAGGTATGTAGCTTGATCTCCACTTTTTCAATTAACTGGTTAACAATTAGCCCCAACTCCTTGAACAAGAGAGTCTTGAGTTATATTAGATTTGCTTTAACTGGGCAAAACAAGTTGTTAAAGACTGGATGTTTCCTAACTTAAAAATAACAACTGAAAATCCTAAAACAGGATTTGATTATCTTTTTTAAAGGTTGTACCCTGATAAATGAGCCTTCAAGATGTACCTTTTAGAGGAAACGGAGTAGAGGGTACTTAGAACCTCTCTGTACTATTTTTGAACTTTCTTGATGGCCTATAATTGTTTCAAATAAAAAGTTTAAAGAGAAGGATGCTAAAATACAGATTCAAGATCAATGCCCAAAGACAGTCTGTTAGGGATAGGGAAAGAAGGATAAGGGTAAGCTCATACGCAGGTTCAGGACTTGTTACATTAGTCGAGTCAGTTCAGACTCACAGGCTGGTGGGTTTGAACCACTGACCTTGGGTTCAGCAATCCAGTGCTTATCCTATGGTGCCATACCAGAAATCTTGTTGTTGTTGTTGTTGTTGTTAAGTGCTGTTGAGTCAGTTCCAATTCATAGCAACCCAGTATAGGATTTCTGAGGAGCAGCAGCCAACCTTACAGTTCAAACTGAGTTTGTAGTCCAGCGCATTAACCCACAGTGCCACACCAGGACTCCTAAGGATTAGTAAATCTTAAAAGAATAGCATTTCTCTGCCCAAGGAGGCATGGATGTTTGTGGGGTTAACTTTGCCCAACAAGTCTGGTCTTTGCCCTGGGTTCCTGAGAAATGGCCTCTTGGAATTTCCCCCAATGATCAATCTTTGGCCAGAAAGACCAGAGTACTGTCAACCCAATCACAGGGAAGGGGGATAAATTCAATCAATCATGATTATATAATGAGGCCTCAATAAAGGCTATTGACACAGAAGACCCATCAACTTCCTGGTTGGTGAAAGACATCAATGCATATGGGAGGGGAGTGTGTCCCTTTAGGAATCTCCCCAGACCTCACCCTATATGTCACTTTGTATCTGATGTGCTTTTATACAACCTTTCTTGTGATCATTTTGTAACTCCTACCAAATGACTGGATGTTGTTGTTGTTGTCAGGTGCCATCGAGTCGGAACCGACTCATAGCGACTCCATGCACAGCAGAACGAAACAATGTTCGATCCTGGGCCAACCTC
>NW_006408913.1:72746-94890 GCF_000296735.1 Chrysochloris asiatica
CTGTTCGAACAACTGCTTCTTGGTCTAGGTACAGATTTCTTAGAAGTACAATTAAGTGTTCTGGAATACTCATACTTCTCAGTGTTGTCCATAGCTTGTCATGATCCACACAATCAAAAGCCTTTGCGTAGTCAATAAAGCACAGGTAAACATCCTTCTGATATTCTCTGGATAGGACATGGCAAATGTGTTCCACCAAGGGAATTGGACATTTTGCTAATAATGCAAATAAGGTGACTAGAATCCTTGTGGGGGTGAAGTCAAGCAAATAAAGTATATGGAATCTGAACAAGGGGATTGGTCAGCTTTGCCATCCCCCTAGGCTTCAGTTAAGATATCCCAGAAATGGAAAAGAAGAGAACCTCACTACCACCAAGAAAGTAGAGCAAAGAGCAGAAAGCGTCTTTTGTAGCTGAGATCCCTGTACTGAGAACCTCTTAGACCCAGGAGACAGACAGACAGCTGTAACACTGGAGATGATGAGAGACCATGTGAAGTAGTGGCAGAAAAATAGTGGCAGCAGAGGCAGCAGAAGCAGGATACTGGCAAAAGATTGCACCGTGGACTTCCTAGCCCACAGAGCAAAACCATTACAGTGAGTGTGCTGACCCAGGGAATGAGAGAGCTGAGTGCCTTCAGGCAAGAGGCTTCCTCATGGAGCGGGGTACCTCTGGGCACTGTTTGATGGAGTTAGGCTGGCCAGAGCTAGAGAGCTAAGCATTTGACTGAGGGTCCTGTGGGCACTTATCACTGTATCTTAAGTGATTTGTGATACTTGCCTGAGCAGATTTGCCATCCCATGGGATAAGCACTGAAATCCTGGTGTTGTGCTGCAGGATCAAGTACTGGACTGCAAGGTCAGTGGTTCAAACTCACCAGCCACCTCTTGGAAACACCATACAGGGTTACTATGAGTCAGAACTGACTCAATGGCACTTAACAACAACAACAACAACAAGAATAAGCTTTGGACCACAAGATTGTTAGAACCATAAGGCTGTCAGTTCAAATCCATCAGCCTCTCCTAGGAAACAGGGTTGCTATGAGTCAAAATGTACTTGAGAACACTTAACAACAACAACAGAGATTCAAATTTTGTTCCTTTTAAGTGTTCCTTAGTTTGGGGAACAGAAAGAAAGCTGTAGGGGCAAGATCAGGGCTGTCAGGTGGATGGGGTAAGATTTCACAATGAAACTCTCATAGGACAGCCCTCGTTGTCCTCAAAGAATGAGCAGGTGCATTATCATGATGGAAAAAATTCCTTGGCACCATTTTCTTGGCTTTTTTTCTCACCAATACAGTTTTCAATTTTCTTAAAACTTCTTTAAAAACTTTCTTAAAAATAAGAGCCCATGATCATCCTGTGCCCTTTTTAGAAAAATCTATCAAGATGATTCATTTGGAGTTTTAAAATAAACAGTTTCCACAACCCTCTGAACTGACTTCTCTGCCGTGAATGTAACTGACCCAGCAGATCCCCTCAGAAACCATTGTTTTGATTGGATCTTTTTTCTCTTTGAAGGTACCGTAAGGAGACAAAGTCAAGTATATTACTGAGAAAACTGTCTGTGGCCATCCACTGATTGTAGAGACATGTTGAAACACATTTTGTTTAGAATAAACCCATACATGTATAAACTGGAGCCTGGTAGCAATATTCTTTGACGTATCCTCATAAATACAGTGCTTTCTGTGAGTTCTATGAGTCATTTTAGTGAATTAGTAAATCCAAGGGAATAGTGGAGGCCAGCAAGTCAGAAGTGAGTGGTACTTGGAAACCTTTGAGCTTACGACTATTGTCTTGAGAGGGATCGAGGGAACCCCAGTACTTGGAGCCAGCAGGTCAGAAGTGAGGATATCATAGAAACTCTAAGCTTGCACCTGGCATCTGAGGCCTTGGGCCAACTTGTCAGGCTGGAAGACTATGCCCTTTAACTTGTGAAATTTGACCTGGCCATGGGTGGTTAGAGCCAGAGGAAGAATTGTTACAAATGAAGCTAGTGTCCAGACAGAAATGGAACAAAAGGAAATAGACTGCCTTAGTATCTGTCTACCCAATGTGACAGATGAGGGTAGTATTCTTAATTGAGGGTGCCTATTCTAGGGAGGAAGACCCCCAAAGAGATGGATCAGCCAGGTGGCATCATTGATGCCAGCGGTAGTGAGGTTGGCCCAGGATCGGACATTGTTTCGTTCTGCTGTGCATGGGGTCACTATGAGTCGGTTCCGACTCGATGGCACCTGACAACAACAACAACAACATTCTAGGGAGGAAGGAGCTCTGGTAGCATTGTTGTTATGTGCCATGGAGTTGGTTCCGACTCATAGTAACCCTGTACAGGGTTTCTGAGGCTATAAATCTTTACGGGAGCAAAAAGCCTCATCTTTCTCCCGTGGAACAGCTAGTAGTTTCAAACTGCTGACCTTGCAGTTCACAGCCTGATTCGTAACCACTACGCTACCAGAGCTCCTTTCTGGTAGCATAGTGGTTACAAATTGGGCTGCTAACCTCAATGTCAGCTGTTCAAAACTACCAGCTGTTCATGGGAAGATGAGGCTTTCTGATCCTGTAAAGATTTACAGCCTTAGAACCCTTGTACAGGGTTGCATGAGTTGGAACCAACTCCTCCACGGCACACCACCACCACCACTACACCACTCTAGGGAGGAGTCCTGGTGTGGCACGGTAGTCTAAACACTGGACTAACTCACAAGGTTGATGGTTCAAACCCATCAGATGGTCTTTGGAAGCCCTATATGAGTTGGAACCAAGTCCACGGCACACTACCACTGCCTCTACTCTAAGGAAAGACTTTGTCTCTGTTGGCTTTAGAGGAAGGCTGATCACCTCTTTTAGCATATGCTCTTGAATGGTCTTCATGTGGCTTGGCATCTCCCTTATCTCTGCTTCTCAAATCTGCTTCTTTTTCTTTTTGCAAGAAATTGACTCAAGACAAACCCTACACTAATCCTGTCTCATTAACATATCAAAGACAATCTATTCCTAAATGGGATAATAATCACAGGTGTGTTGTTGTTGTTGCTGATCCTGTATAGGGTTTCCAAAAAGCGGCTGGTGGATTTGAACTGCCCACCCTGTGGTTAGCAGTCCAGTGCTTATCCTACAGTGCCACACCAGGAGTCCACACATAGATGTAGAGGTTAGGATTTACAAGACATATTTAGGGGGATACAATTCAATCCATAACAAGAATTGAGCTGACTTTTATAGTTTTGTATCAGAGAAGTGGTATTTGATTTTTCCAAGGAGTGCTGCAAATGAAAATAGCTAGGGCAGAGGGAGCATGTGGAGAGCCTGAATCTGTCTAATAGATTTTAGCAGAAGATTGAATCATTTTTTCCTAAGCTGTTGTGATTGTTAAGTGCTGTCGAGTCGATTCCAACTCAAGGGACCCTGTAGAAGGTTTCTGAGGAGCGACTGCTGGATTTGAACCACTTGGCGGTTCAAACTGACCTTGCAGTCCAGTGCCTTATCCTGCAGGGCTACCCCAGGACTTTCCAATTTCTGTTTTTGTCAAAAAGAATAGTGGCAATAGCACCTTTGTCAATTTCCTGGTGTCAGTATTATGCTACAGTTGTACAAGAGATGACCACAGAGGGCAGGGGAAGAGTCTGGTGTGGTGTTGTAGGATAAGCACTGGACAAGTAACAGAAAGGCCAGCAGTTCAAACTCACAAACTGCTCCCCAGAAACCCTATACAGGGTTGCTATGAAACGGAACCAGCTTGACAGCATTTAACAACAATTCTATACTGATTTCAAAAGAAAAGTCTAAAACATCATAATAATGGAACATGTCTCACCTGTTCTCTAGTTCACTTTCTAGTTTTACTAATTCTACCTGGTACCTGATAGAGGCCAAACTGTCATCTCTCAGACATGTTGGATCCACTTAGAAGTCATTGTGGGGAAAATGTGGAGAAAGGTGAGCCAAGTTAATAGTAAAAACATCATTTTCAGAGGATTGAACTTCCTCCAGCCATTTCTTAATAACAATCATAAAAAGATTAGCAAGAAGTACAAGGGCTTTTTATACCTTCAGGAAAAGACAGACACAAACAAGAGCTGCCTTCTGTCTATAAACCCCAAACCAAACAGCTACTGTCGAGTCAATTCCAAATTAATAACAGAATTTGGAGCTAAGGCTGTAAATCTTTATGTTTCTCCCAAGGAGCAAATGGTGGACTCAAACCATTGACCATTTGGTTAGCAGTCAAGCACTTTAACCAGAGCACCACCAAGACTCCTCTCTTATATATATTGTTGTTAAGTGCTGTCGAGTCGGTTTGATTCATAGACACCTTCCATAAGGTTTCTGAGGAGCAGCTGGTGAGTTTGAACCACCGAACTTGAAGTCCAGTACATTATGCTGCAGTGCCACACCAGGACTCCCCTGTACGTATGTAATAGTAAAAATTCTAGTTTTCAAGAAAGAAAAAGCATATGCCTGATCCTCTTCTCTTTCTCTCTTTTTTCCTTCCTTCCTCCCTCCCTCTCTCTGTCTGTAAACATTTTCAAAGTCAGAGACTTGCCAGAGACGTCATATATCCTAAATCTGACCTTGGGCCTGACTGAGCATGTTCCCCTGAAAAGAAGAATGACGTGGACACCAAGGGTGTGAAATCCTCCCGGATACTGTTGTTACAACAACTGAGCACTCAGTGTTTGGGTTCTCATGGACACCTCCACGGCCAGGCATGGGGTTTTGTCAACATAAACGTTGTCTCCAGACATTCTTTTTGACTTGAAATGTTAACCCTCAGCTGAGTCACCAACGGAGCTCCTGTAAAAACAGACTATCTCTATCCTTTGCTTTTGTGTCCTTTTCCCTTTGTCCTCACTATGGAGACTCACAGTTAGGGATAGGGAAAGATTTCTTTGCACATCATACAAGCAAAAAACAGTTTTGTTGCCTCATTAATAATAAATAATAAACAAGACCACAGTATCTAATGACCATCGTCTTGTAAAACAGACCTTCCCAAAGGAATAGGAATTGTTCTGAAAGACTAGCTTTGTGAAATATGCTAAATGGTATTGTCTTACAACCACTTGTACAGAGAGTGTTTTATCTGATGATTTTAACTGGTATGAGTGCCCTACAACTAGTTTATATCAGTGGTGTCAAATGTATTCTATTGTCCTAATACAAAAGGAATCATAAAAAATGCTGTTTACTTTGTGTGGCCTTGTTCTTTTTAAAATCCCTAGTCACAATTCTTCCCTTTCTAAAAGAGAATGAACAAATTCTTGGTGTACTCTCAGCAGAATTTGTAGCAATAAGTGAGAGAATGCTCTTCCATCTTCTAAAAAGCAACTGAAATCAGAAACTCAGTCTGTAGCATCCTTTCTGAGGTTAATTTTATTTAAAACTTGACTTTTTATTGTAAATATGGTCTTGTAATTGTTAAATGCATATAGTCAGGTCTGATGCTGATGATATGAATCTATCTTGATGACAATATAAGTCATCAAGACAAATATAGTTCTTTCCCTCAGGAAATTTGCATCTAAATTCAAAGTCATCAATAAATGAAGACAAAATATATACTAAGTGAAGGTTTATGATGATACCAAATTATAATCAACCCGAGTTTCAAGGAATAGGTCTTGGTTATATAAATTATGATAAGTATAAATAAGCCATTTTAAATGATGTATAGGAGACTACTCAACAACTTGGGAAGGTTGAAACACTTTATTAAGTGGACACAAAAAGACCCAGTGTAATATATTATGTGTGTAGAGAAAACTACTAGAAGGAAGTATAAATAATCATGAATTATCTCTAAATGGTGACATAATGGGCCATTTGCTTTCTGAGATAGAGAAAATGAGCTTTGCACAAGAGAATGTATATGAATCTGGGGGTGCCTAAGAGTGAATTGTATTGAAACATGTATTGAAATCCTGTCCCAGACCTGTAAATATGATCCCTGTTTGGAATTAAGGTGTTCTTAATTATGTTAATGAGCTTATGCACAAGAAAACAAAACAAAATCCACTGCCATCAGATTGAGTCCAACTCAAAATGACGCTATCTAGGGTTTCCAAGACCATAAAGCTTTAAGAGAGCAGACAGATGAGAATCTTTCTCCAGCAGAGCAGCTGATGGGTTTGAAATGCCAACCTTGAAGTTATCAAAGTAGTACTTATCCTACAGCACCACCAGGGCATCTAATGCTCAAGAAGGCAGGTTCTAAATCTAATCACTTCTGTATTGTAAAAAGAGCCGAATGGATCCAGAGACACACACAGGAGAAGAAGACACACTGAGACAGATACATGTACAAGAATAGCTGGCAGAAGTTTAAATAGACAAGGATGGGCCTCCTCTCTAGAGCCATGCTCTGACTTCTGACTTCTAGTCTCCTGAACTGTGAAGAAAATGAACTTTGTTCTTCAAAATCATACACTTGTAGTATTTGTGTTGTTTGTATTACAGCAGCATTAGTTAGCTAAGACATTTCTTTTTCCTCTTTCTGTTTTCTTGCTTTTCTATAATAAACATACATTATTTTGTAATTTGAAAAATAACTACTTCTTCCTTAACTGAAATGCAAAAGTTATTGCAATGCATGCCTAATGTTATTTACCTTATGGCAATTGGACACTAACCAATTCTTTTCTTTTAAAACATATGAGGGGGCTTCAAAAAATTTATGGAAAAAATGGGGTTAAAAGATAATAGAATTTTTCCATGAATTTTTTTAAAACCTCTTCATAAATGTCATTATTTGTCTATGCATAAGAAATCTCTGGAAGGAGGCTCAAGAAACTGCAATACCAGTTACCTCCAAGGAGGGAAAGTGAATGGTTGGAGACAGGGGTGGAAAGAATATTTTCACTATACCTCGTTTTATATCTTTTGGATTTTATACCACAAAAATGTTCAGCCTATTCAAAAAATTAATTCAATTACAAATTATAAAAATAAAAAATTCAATAATTATTAACTAAACAGCATCTTTACCAAACGTAATCAACTCATTGGCCTTGATGTTGTTAACAAGTCTTTGATACATGGACTTCAACTAGTATATCCCAAAGCACTTTTTCCAACTTACAAGGTATACGTCTTCATTACAAGGCAAACATAAGGAGACTGTACATTCTTTTTTTTTTTTTTTTAATGTTTTATTGTGAATTATGTGATAGTTTACATGGGAGAACATTAGCTTTACATTCATCCTATTATATATCATTTCATTGCCATGGTTACAATAACCTCCATGCATCATCAACCAACCAAAGGGTGTACCCTGCAAGCCTGCCCCCTGGTCATCAGCACACAGCTCCTCAGCCTCTCTCTCTCTCTGGGTCTAAAGTCCCCAGCTGCTCCATCTATCCATGTCATCGTCTCTGCCTCCATCTCAGGCATCACTGCTTCTCTGGGTAGGGTCCCGCTCTCCGCTCTTCTCCCTTGATGGTCCCAGGGACCTCTGCTCCTAGACTACAAAATCAATCACTCACCTTCTTTTGCTACAGAGACTTTACATTCTTAAAGCACAGTGCTGGCTACTCTTCCAAAAAAACTTGATTAATTTGGACAGAATACTGAATCTAATGTAGTCTGTGGGCTATAGTTGACAAAGCTATATTCAATCCCACTCCACAGTTGTTGATTCACTTGGATAGAGAGGAAAAAGGCAAAAGAAGATCATTATTTTAATTGATCGGGTACAATATATTGACCTCCATGATTAAAATTGGGCATAGTTTTTACACCGATACTCCAACAGCTGTACCAGTTCTTCTCATGGGTGAGATTTTCCTTGGTAGTCTTGGAATATTCTCAACCTCACCCTTTCACTCACTACCCTTTATGAAACCAGCCACTGAAGGGTTTACTTTTGTTCTGTCTGTCCACTAGGTTTTTTTAAATCATACCTCTCTTGGGCCACTCAGATAATAAGTGTTATATGAATATTGCTTGTTTCCTGGAGTTTTAACACAACTGCAAGGCTCATGTTTATGTTTTTCACTGAATCACAATCAACACATATGGAAGGAGCATTCAAGAAATCAAATCATGTATTGTACTAGGCAAATCTGCTACACAAGACCTCTTCCTAGTGACCAAGAGCAAAAATATCGATTTGAGAACTAAGATGCACCTGACCAAAGCCATGGTATTTTCAGTAGCCTCATATGCGTGTGAAAATTGGGCAATGAATAAGAAAGACCATTGAAGAAATGATGCATTTGAGTTATGGTATTGGAAAAGTACCGTGGACTGCCAGAAAAACAAATAGACCTGTTTTGAAAGTACAGCCAGAATGCCCATAAGAAGCAAGAATGGTGAGACTTCATCTCTAGTATTTGGGGCCTTGTATCAGGAGGGACCAGTCCCTAGGGAAGGACACCATGCTTAGTAAAGTGGAGAGTCAATGAAAAAGAGGAAGACTCCCAACAAGACAGATTGGCTCAGTGGAAGCAACAATAGACTTAAGCGTAACAACTGTGAAGGTGGCACAGGACCAGGAAGTGTTTCATTCTGTTGTACATAGGTTCGCTATGAGTCAGAATTGACCAAACATCAACAATATCTTGAACATTATGTCCCACATCTTCAAAACAATTCCAGAGCCACATTACTGTCTGTAACATTTATTATATTGGTCAAAAATGTCTTTACTGGTGTCTAAGTCTTGGTGAAAATTATTCCAGTAAATAGTCCCTATAATCTATTGGCATCAGAAGTCCTCTAGCTTGAGGAGGAAGAATGAGAACCATGATCAGTATCATTTCCCCCTTTTCTAATTTTATTACCAATTCTGATACCAGCCATCTTTCCCATAGTATTCTCTACAATTCTTTGGGGTTTGATACTCTGTGGCAATGACCACACAGAACTCAGAGTTCATATGCACAAGTGTGTGGCAAGGGAAATAACACGCTATATCTCAGAATCAAGATCAACAGGAACAACTCAGGAGACAGTTCATCAATCAGAACATTTTCCAACAAGACAACTCCCAGTCCCTTCTCAGTTGTACCTACAGGCAGGCCATGCTTGGGCCTCTAGCTCTGCCCTGCTTGAGAAAGTGTTACAGCTCTTTAGCTCTACCAACAAGTACCTAGAGGCACTCTACCTCAACAGCAAACATCCTGTCAAAGGCACTCAACTCTGTCTTACTCCATAGATGGGTAAGCCCACTATAGTCATCTTACTCTGTGGTCTGGGAAACCCACCTCAGCTGGTCTTCTGGTTCCCACCACTAGTATTGCTGCCATCTCACTTCACCTCCAGTATGACAGTTCTGTCTCTTGCATCTAAGAGATTCTCAGTGCATGGGCCATGGGTCCTAAGGATGTGCTGCACTCCCAGGTCTTCTTCTTGGTGGTAGTAAGGTTCCCCTCAAACTCTTTTTATAAGTCTACTACCCTGATAGCATAGTGATTACGAGTTGGGCTGCTAACTGCAAGGTCAGCCATTCGAAACTACCAGCCATCTGCTGAAGAAAGATGAGGCTTTCTGCTCCTGTAAAGATTTACAGCCATGGAAATCCTATACAGGGTCAGTCTCAGTAGGAACCCACTCCACGGTACACCAGCACTCTCCCCACAAAGACCATGAACTAGCCAATCCCCTTAGTAGGCCAGTCACTTAATTTAAATAGTTTATGCTCCTTATTTGCAAAGAAAACTGCCCACTCCCTTACAATCTTGTGGCCTAGCAAATTATCTTGGCAGAAATACAAAAAGTGAAGAGGATTTGGAAATACTTACTGATAAAAATCAAAGACCACAGCCTTCAGTATGAACTGCACTTCAATGTAATGAAAACAAAGATCCTCACAACTAGACCAATAAATAACACCATGATAAATGGAGAAAAGATTGAAGTTGTCAGAGATTTCATTTTGCTTGGATCAACACTCATGGAAGCAGCAGTCAAGAAATCGAACTATGTATTACATTAGGCAAATCTGTTTCACAAGACCTCTTTAAAGTGTTCAAGAGCAGGGTGTGAAGCAAGGTAGAATCTTCACTGAGTAGTATCCAATCTGTCTAGGTGGGGCTGCTGAAATGAAATGCGATAGGTCTCTTGGGATACAATAGTGAATAATTGTTATCAGGACTGCTTGTGAGGGTTGGAAATGTAAAGGTAGACGTTTTGTAGCAAGGAGGGAAGTGATTAACTTTTCAGCCTAGGAGTGGAGGTCCCTGGAACCATCAATGGAGAAGAGTGGAGAGAGGGACCCTACCCAGAGAAGCAGTGATGCCTGAGATGGAGGCAGAGACAATGACGTGGAGAGATGGAACAGTTGGGGACTTTAGACACAGAAAGGGAGAGGGCCTGTGTGCTGACGACTGGGGGGCAGGCTTGTAGTGTGTATCCTTTGGTTGGTTGATGATGCATGGTGGGGATTGTAACCATAGCAATGAAATGATATACGATAGGAGGAATGCAAAGCTAATGTTCTCCCATGTAAACGATCACATAATTCACAATAAAACATTTAAAAAAAAAAAAAAAAAAAATATCTTTCAATGTAGACCAAAAAAAAAAAAAAAATGTTCAAGAGCAAAGATATCCATTTGAGGACTAAGCTGTGCCTAACCCAAGCCATGGTATAGTCTATTGCCTCTTACTTGGCACTGTGGGTTAATGCACAGCAAAATTATTGGAACCCCAAGGTCTGTGGTTCAAGCTCATCAGTCACTCCTTGGAAACCCCATACAGGGTCTCTACAGGTCAGAACTGACTTGACGGCACTTAACAACAACAACAACATATGCATGTGAAAGTTATAAAGTGAATAAGGAAGGTCATAGAAGAATCGATGCATTTGAGTTAGGGTTTTGAAGAATTTGGAGAGTACTGACAGAAGAACAAACAAATCTGTGTTGGAGGAAGTACAATCAGAACGTTCCTTAGAAACAAGGATGATGAGCCTTTGTGTCTTATACTTTAGGCATATTACCAAGAGGGACCAATCCCTGAAAAAAAGACTTCATGCTTGATAAAGTAGAAGGTCAGCATAAAAGAGGAAGTCCCCCAAGGTGATGGATTGGCACAGTGGCAGCAGCAGTGGGTTCAGGCGTAACAACAATCATGAGGATGGCACAGGACTGGGCAGTGTTTTGTTCTGTCATGCATAGGGTCACTATGAGTCACAACTGACTTGATGGCACCTAACAACAACAACAATAAAAATGAGCAATTGAAAATACATGGCTTGGGTCAGGCACACCTTGGCCCCAGAACGACACATTTGCTCTTTAACACTCTCAAGACATCTTCTGCAGAAAATGGACCCGTTTGATTTCTTGATTGCTGCTTCCATGAGTGTAGATGTAGATCACACCCACTAGAATGGCTGTAACCAAGACACAAATGATTACATATTTTATGAGTCTCTTTATATGAGCTGTTCAGAGTAGACAAATCCATAAATACCGAGAAAAAATTAGTGTTTGCCTATGACTGGAGATGTTGAGGGAAGGAGAGAGTTAGCTACTGGATATGGGGCTTCTTTGGAGGATAATAAGAATGTTCTAATAAGCTTGTGATGATGGTTGGACAACTCTGTGAATATACTAAAAACCACCAAATTGTACATTTCAAAAGGGTGAATTGTGTGGCATGCAAATTATATCTCAATAATGCTGTTATTTTTTAAGTAGATAGGAAAATCTAGCAGTTTTCTATTGAGCCAGACAATAAAGAAATCTCAACAAAATGCAAAATACCACTCTTCCCACTGAATTTTCTGTTTTTGAAAATATCATTCTTTTTCTTTAAAATATGCTATTATATTAACATGTAATGTGTATCGTATCTTTAAATGAATTAATAAATAGGTATTTTTACAAACTGTTAGTTTTAATTTCTAATATGGCAAATAGCAATAGATGTAGGATAAGTGCAGGCCCACAGTGTAGGTTTGAACCACAAGGTTGATGATTCAAACTCACCAGCAGCTCCTTCAAAACCCTATTACTGGGTTGCTATGAGACAGACCGACTCAAGAATGAAAAGTATATTTAGAATTGCTAAAGATTAGTTAAGAAAAAATTCATGCAAAATCAACATGCCTGTTTTTATATTTTTTCAGGCTAAGTTTTATTTCCAAAGCTCTCTTGAAAACTCTTCTCATATTGTAAGCGTTTGTCAGCTGGCAATATAGTAAGATCCCCGCCATAAAGGAAAACACAGACGATACCAATCAAGAACCATCACACCCAGCCAGTCCTTGTGAGGACAGCTGAAGCCCAAGTGGATTCTGTTCAACGGAATCAAGTTTTGAATCGTTCAGTGAACACTTCAGTTTGTTTCTGTTTGCACAAGAAGTTAGCAACCACCTACAGCAACTTTCCAGGAATTAGAAACAAAGACTCTTGAGCTTGACAAATATTCTCCTAGGTTATCAGAAGTCTTATTGCTAATGAAGCATACGTGGCTTGTGTTTACCAAGTTAGAGTACTCTGTGTTTCTTCTCCCTAACTGCTGCCACACCTTCTTAACTCCTAACTCCCAGCTAGCTCCTCTTGGGGACCTGCATAGACTCCTGCCCCTCTTTCTTAACATTCTGAGTGAAAAGATCTTAATATGGTGGGTCATTTCAAAGTCAAAGCAGAGAGATTCGCACACAGTATCAGTTCGGTAGGACCAAATTGAATTCCTGGGATAAGAAATTATAATTTTTAATAAAAGAGTAGGAAAATCCATCGAGACAAAAATTATATTGGTTTTTCCACAGGTTTGTTGTTATGTGTCGTTGAATCGGTTCTGACTCATAACAACCCTGTATAGGGTTTCCAAGGAGCAGCTGGTGAATTTGAACTGCCAACCTTGCAGTTCAAACAGATCTTGAGGTCCAATTCATTTTCCCACAGTGCCACACCAGGATTCCACAGGCTTAGGAGAGGACAATATGGACTGCTAATGGGAGTCTGGAGTCCTGGTGTGGTGCTGTGAGTTGATGCACCGGACTGCAAAGCTGTTTGAACTGCAAGGTTGGAGGTTCAAGCTCACCAGCTGCTCCTCGGAAACCCTATACAGGGTTGCTATGGATCAGAACCGACTTGACAACACTTAACAACAACAACAATGGGAGTCAACGGCACTTCATAATAATAACAATGGGTTAGGGAGATACTTTGGGGAAGAGAAAAATGTTCTGGAATTAGATAGTGGAGATAGTTGTAAAAGTCTGTGATTTGTGTTCTTTAAAGAGTTGACTGTGTTATATGTGAATCATATCTTAATAATAAAAACGAAGTAAGTAACTAAGTATGCACAAGTACCTAAGTAAAGGAGCGTCTGAAGTAAAAATATAAGAAGTGGGATCTCTTTTACTAGCCCAAAACAGAAATAGGAGCACAGTAATTTAGTGCCATGAAGGACTGGTTCACAGACATTTTAACCAAATCTTTTCCTCTTCAACTGAAAACTTGTTATTTTAGACAGAACTGAGCTTTGTTAAGGAGGCTTTGTGTGAAACCAAAGGAGCTGCAGGGTTTGTCTCTCAGGAGTGGAAGAGCAGGTTGAAAGCAATTTTTCTGACATTTGCAGATTAGATTATATAATGTGTATAAGTTTAGTCAGGTCAATATTTGACTTTGCATTTAGTCCGGGAGAAACTATTTATTGAAAGATGAGGTGGCACTTATGAATACTGTAGTGTATTGGAAAGGCTTCACATCTGAATATATATTAGGAACAGGGTGGACTTTAGGACACATTTCTAGGAAGAGTAGAAGGCAGGGGTTTCAGAGGTAGTACTGTCTTAGGTATCAGGAGATTTGGAACCTGTATGGAAGAAATGGGGGCTTCAAAGGAAAGAAGTGGTAGCTGTAGTGAACAGGACAAGCCAGGCAATATGTCCCTGCCATTACTGATTCCTTAGCCACTATCAGTGGGTATCTGAATCAAGGTAGTAAGAAGTTCAATGTTGTAGAATACTTCTACCTGGGAATTCAAAGAGACTTCTAATTGGGTATCTAAATTGGTACCCCAATATACAATAATGTGGCTTGATTTCTAGAGTAAACAAGGTTAATGATAGAAAAGAGAGTTCTAACTTGGGCAGAAGTCTGCCAACTCCTAGGACTTAGATGGAATGGAAGCCTAGCAAACCCACTGAGTAGACTTAACATATGTCTCTTGCCTGAAGGACAGAGATATCCCCGGGAGGGAACTTCTCCTAAGGAAGAAGGGGACTAAGTTGTGGAACCAGCCTAAATTTGTTAGCTAGTTTGGGCTCCACTTGGTCTTCCCTGGACTTGCATTTAGAACCCAGGGAATAAAGGGTTCATGAAATGTAATGAGACGGTTTTACTGACATGCTTGTGAGATGGGGGCAGTTTTAATCAAGTGTACCGCAAATGGGGGAGAGACATTCTGCTTTCAACTGAGCTAAGTCAGTCTCAGCAACAATCGTCCTGCTATTTTTGGGTAACTCTGGCCTCTGCCAGTTGGAAGTGGGTGGGAACTATATATTTCCTTCCCGGCAACCTCACAGCCAGATGGTGTATAACAATCAGTGTTAGTTGCAGACCAGATTCTACCACATGTACAAGTGTTATTAACAAGTAAAAAAAAAAATCACACAACCAGTTTTGTGACCTCATTGAGACCCCCACTCTCTGTCCTTTTATCAGGCACTCATATACACATCTTGCTAAGAAAGGGTCACACACAGGACCAGGCAGATTTCTGGTTGAGTCAGGTGACAATATCCTCTTAAAGAGAACACAAAATGGGGTCCAGGACCTAGAAACAACTCTCAAATGTTGGGCCCCCAGAATCTTCTGACTCTTGTGTCCTCTTCATGCAAGAACAGGGCTCCCAGCTTGAGCATCTCTGCTTACATTGGTGAAAAAGAATTTTGAACACTCCTTATGTTAGGCTAACTAGCCTTCAGAGCAAAGTTTCTTAAACATTATGTGCCATGGATCCCTTTGGACTTCCTTCTCAGAAAAAAAAGTGTTTTTAAATGATGTAAAATGCAAAGGATTACAAAGGAAACCTATTGAAATATGATTATCAAAATATTCAGAAAATGAAAATTGTGCTATAGAAACATATGCTTAACAAATGAAATAATGTGATCTATAAAAAGTGTCCTGGTGTGGTGCTGAGGGATAAAGCATTGTATTGCAGGTCAGTTTGAACCACAAGATCAACGGTTCAAACACACCAGGCGCTCCTCGGAAACCCTACACAGGATCGCTATGAGTCAGAACTGACTCGATGGCATTTAACAACAAAAAAAGTGTTGGTTTTGTTAAGTGCTGGGGAGTTGGTTCCAACTCATCGCGACCCTGTATAGAGTTTCTGAGGAGCAGCTGGTGTCATTGTAATTTTGAAGTAGTGAGGAATATATAAACTACTTGGAGAGCCACCTGTGACAAATGTAACATGAATGAAAGTAGCTGGGACTTCTGTGGTGACAGTCACTCACACTCTCCTACTGCAGTTTGCTGTCCACAGCTATCATAGAAGGAAGTGCAACTTTTCAGTTTGAGGAGAGTATAAACAAGGATGTAATTTTTTCCCATCCAAATTCACAGACTCCCTGAATTCTGTCATCACAGCTGCTGGAAGTGCAGTGGCCCCCACTGAATAAGCTCTGCTTCAATGTCGCTACAGAATGTCTTCCTGATTATCACCCTTTGTCTGTCAGTTTGTTGTACTGTGGTGACTTTTGAAACCAGAGGAATTTGAAGCACCAGCAGAATCATCCATAGTGAATAGGTTTCAGCAGAGCCTCCAGACTAAGACAGACTAGAAAATAGTACCTGGTGATCAACTTCCCAAAAAAGTTAGCCAATGAAAGCCTTTTATGAACAGCATCAAAATATTGTCTTGATATAGCCTGGAAGTTGAGCCTCTCAGGTCAGATGGTACTGAAAATCATATGACTGAGGAAGAACTGTCTCCTCAAAACAGTGGTGGTAGTGGTTGTGTGCTGTGGAGTCAGTTCCAACTTATAGTGACCCTGTGTAGGGTTTCCTAGACTGTAAATTTTTACAGGAGCAGAAAGCCTCATCTTTCTGCCATGGAGTGCCTGATAGATTTGAACTGCTGGACTGGCAGTTAGCATCCCAACTCGTAGCTGACTATTCTATTGGGCTCCTTAAAGTAGAATACACCTTAATGATATAGATAGAGTAAAGCTTTCAGGACCTTCATTTAAGTAGCATACCTCAAGTGAGAAGTAACAACTTCAAAAAGCCATTATTAATCAATTCATGCAAAAGTTGGATAATGGAGAATGAAAACCAAATAACTGACTCTTTGAGTTACAGTGTTGGTGAGGAATATTGAATATGCCGACGACTGAATGAATAAATCTGCCTTGGAAGAAGTACAGCCAGAATACTCCATAGAAGCCAGGATGATGAGACTTCATCTTGCTTCCTTTGAGCATGTTCATCAGGAGGCAGCAGTGCCTGGAGAAGGACATCATGTTGGTAAAATGAGAGTCGGCAGTAAGGAAGAAGATCCTCAGTGAGATACACTGGCACAGTGGCTGCAACAATGGGCCTAACCATGGCAAGGATTATGAGGATGGCACAGGACTCGGCAACTTTTTCTTCTGCTAAACAGAGGCTCACTGTGAGTTGGAGTCAACTCGATGGTACCTAACAACGCATTCCTGATTAAGGAGCTTAGCAACAGCCCAGAAAGGAAGAAGAAACTTAACAGTACAAATGATTTGCACTTAACCAGCGTCTTTACTGGAGAAAGATGAGGCTTTCTGCTCCTGTGAAGATTTACAGCCTTGGAAACTCTATACAAGGACTCTGTGAGTCGTAACAGACTCCATGGCACACCACCACCACTAACACAAAGGTTGGCAGTTCAAACCCACCCAGGGTCACCATAGAAGAAAAGTCTGATAATTATTTCTGTAAAGATTACAGCCAAAAACCCCTATGGGATAATTCTGCTTTGTAACACACAGGACCACCATGAGTTGGAATCTACTGGATGGCAACAGGTTTGAATTTGGGTTCTATATTAAATCATCTAATGTGTGCCTGACCCACACCATGATATTTTCAATGGCTTCTCGTGCCTATGAAAGTTGGACAATGAATTAGGAAAACCATAGAAGAATCGATGTATTTGAATATAGTGTTGGAGAAGAATATCCAAATCTGTCTTGGAATAAGTACAGTCAGAATTCTCCTTAGAGCAAGGATATAGAGGTGAAGTTTCTTGTACTTTGGACATGTTGTTAGGAGGGACCAGTCTCTGGAGAAAGACATCATACTTGGGAAAGTGGAGGGTCAGCAAAAAAAAGGAAGGCTCTCAATGACATGAATTGACACAACAGTGTGGTAAAAACAATGGGCTCGAACTTAACAATTGTGAGGATGGCGCAGCATTGGGCAGTGTTTTGTTCAGTTGTGCATAGAGTTTCTAGGAGTCAGAACCAACTTGACAGCACCTAACAATAACAAAGTAAATTATAAAACCTGTAAGCCACACTCTCCTCACCACAGAACTGGCTGGGTCCTGCAGGTATTGTAGAGGAAACTGCAGATGCATGGGGCCTGGCCAGGGTGGGAAGGCCTAACAGTTGGGAAATGGGGCAGACTAGTTGACAGGGACAGCAAAGGAGACATTAAACGGCAGAAGTGGCCAACATAACTTAGTAACAGAATAGATATGTTTGAAAGCTCTTGGAAGGTATCTCTGGGCCCTCCTAGAAATAACCCAGGAACATTCCATCTTCATTTGGTGGTTGGCAAGAATCAGTGAAATGCAGGTTATATTTGGATGCTTCAGATGGGCTTCATCCACAAGCAGTCCAAGCTCAAAGTCTGAACATTAATAATTAAAACACTGCTATTACTTCACTATCTACTCAAAGTTAAATAGCATGTAACTAAATTTCAAAGTCCTGGTATGGCACTGTAGGATAAGCACTGGGCTGCTAATCTCAAGACCAGCAGTTCCAACCCACCAGCTGCTCCTTGGAAACACTTTACAGGGTGGCTATGAGTCAGAACCAACATGACGGCACTTAACATTAACAATAATAACAAATTTCACTGCTGTTTCAATGATAATGTCCTCTGTTTCAATAATGCCCTTGTTTGTTGCTAGGTATGATCAAGTCAGTTCCAAGTCATGATGACTCCACATACAATAGAATGAAATACTACCCAGCCCTGCACCAGGCTCACAATGATTACCATGTTGCAGATACTGTGTCAATCCATCTCATTGAGGGTCTTCTTTTTTGCTGACTCTCTACCAAACATGATGGTCTCCTCCAAGCACTACTCGTCCCTCCTGATAACATGGCCAAAGTACATGAGACCAAGTTTTGCCATCCTCGCTTCTAAGGAACATTCTGGCTTCTTTTTGTTGTTAGAGATTAAGTATATGATACAGCTTTGACAAGCTGTGGGGAAGGGCTAAAGTTTAACTTGGCTTTAAACTTGTTGTTTGTCAACTGTGTCTAACACACAGTTGATATATTCCATAAGTCAGTGACCTGCAAAATGAAAAGTAAACCTCTGAGCTTATTTTAGACAAGACATGCCTTCCAATCATCTGGGACAGAATAATCCACCTTCCTGGATTACTTTTATGAACAGCTATGCCTTGGAAAGAGGTTTGAGCTTGAGCACTAGTGTAATAGACGCCGCGGTACTGATTAGCTGCTCAATCTTGAGGCTTCAATTTCCTCTCTACTAAATCTCTGAACAATTTTTCAAGTCAAAATGGAGTCTCTGAGAGAATAATGCTTAAAGGAAAAACAGTCTTGTGGACCTCCACATCATCTTTGATTATTTCAATCATAATGTTAGTCATGCAAACAGTACTATATACAAAAGTTTTATGCAAATAGTCTTAAAATCACTGAAACAAAACAATAAATCCAATAACATTTTAATTAATGTTATTAAATTTTTGTTTTAATTCATTAATAATTGACAGTGTTAATTTAATGTGGTGAGTAATACTGGTTTGCTGGACCTAAGTTGCTGCTGCTTACGGCTGGAGTGTAATTTTAGAGAGTTCTGCCTCTGCTCTTTCTCTTCTCCCTTCGAACTACTGTGAAATTTCCTTTAAGCTATGGCACCATTTGGTCTTTATTTTGGAAGAATGCACTCTTTACGTATCATGTCCTTTGATCTTTTCTCTTGAGCCTGCAATTACTGCAGTAAAAAATTACTTTGTTTTTTATTACTAAATTAAAATTACTAAAAGCTACAAACCAGCAAATGGCACTGCAATCCAAGGCAACAGCCTCAACAAGGAAGTCACCCGGAAGATCCCAAAAGCGATTTGTTCATTTTTTACTAGGTCATAGTTGTTTCCTGGGAATATGTGTGTTTGAGAAATGTTGTTTCATGACATCCAGACTAGAGGAGGATTCTTTCAAAGACACCTGCTTACCACCTCTAAGGAAGCACTTGTTGTCAGCTTCCTTCAAGTTGGTTCCTGTCTTAGGCTGGGTTTTCTAGAGAAGCCAAACCAGTGAACCATTGTTGTTGTTGTTAACTGCCATCAAGTTAGGTCTGACTCATAGCAACACTATATAAGGTTTCCAAGGAATGGTTGGTGAACCTGAACCAACGACCTGGAGGTTCAAACCGGCCTTTCAGTCCAGCGCGTTAACCCACAGAATCACACCAGCGTTAACCCACAGAATCACACCAGGGTTCCTAGTGAAATATATATATACAAAGAGAAGTTTATTATCCTACAATTGTAGAGTCCCAGCTAAAGAGAAATTCCTTCCTGCATATCTATTATATTGGAAGTAGGCCACACCCCCAAGAAAGCATCCCTTCAATTGATTGCCTGCTCATAGTCAATCATCATAGAATTAACTATCACCTGCCAAACAACTGGGAATCCTGGCCTATCCAAGTTGACACAGAACCCTAACCATTACAGTCCCCCACTCATGGTGACCCCAGGCACAGTGCCCTGCACCATCCTCTTGATTGGTTTCAGATGGCACTGCTGTGATCCACAGCAGGGTTTTCATTGAATGATTTTGAAAGTAAATTGCCAGGCCTTCCTTCTTATTGGTCCTTGGTTTAGAAGCTCTGCTGAAAATGTTCAGCATCATAGTGACACACAAGCCTCCACCAACAGACAAGTGGTGGAAGCACTTGAAATGCACTGGTCAAGAATCAAACATGGAAGGTAAGAATGTTATCGCCGAACCACCATTGCCCTCAGAAAGCACATGGACAGTTGCATAAAACCTTCCGATCTCAGATGTTCTTGAAGATCTAGGTGTAGAACACAAGCTCCAGTATGTTTCCAAACATCATTAGACACAAGATGACTTGCACAGAAAAACTCATGCTTTCTCTTAAAGAAAGAGATTCCCATTCCCTGGTTTTCAGTAGGAAATCAGTTTATATGATCCAAGAACCAAAAGGAATATTACTTTGCTGAGAAAATAAAACCCAGCCAATACATAACTCTGGGCCTCCAGATGTATGAGCTACTTGATTTTGTGTAGGATACAGTCACAGAAAAATCTCATAAGAATCAAAGACACAAAGAAAGATACACTCATAATGGACATTTTGTAGTATGCATATACCTAGAACCCATTGTCTATGGCTATACCACATACCACCCTGAATGTGCCTGATCTCAAAAGCTAAGCTGGCTCAGGCCTCATTAGTACTTGGATGGGAGACTGTCTGGGAATACTGGGTGCTGCAGGAGTCCTGGTGTGGTGCTGTAGGGTAAACACTGGACTGCTAAACCAAGGTCTAGGGTTCAAACCCACCAACTGATCCTCAGAAACCTTCTACAGGGTCACAATGAGTCAGAACCGAATCAATGGCACTTAACAGAAACAATTACAATATACTTCTAAGAGAGTGGCTAGCCCTCATAACAGACTTCAATTTCTGCTCTCTTTATACACACAAAGAAGTAGCCTACAGTGTACGAGAAAATCATCATCATCCGTGAGGTAAGGCTGACCTGCACAGCACAGCTCAAACTATGAGCGTTCTCATGATGAGGCATAGGAAGGTGAACTCAGCTTAGAAAATGGTTGCACTACAGAAGCCAACTGCCATACAAGAAGCCCCGCAGCAGAGTATAGTGGACCCAGAATGGAACTCTCATGATCTGTGAGAATTTGGTCACTGCCATGTGGAAGCACAGAATATTTCTTACACTAAACTGGTAGAAGACAATCCAGAGGTCCAGGCCATTCAGTGGCAAACCTTTACCAACACCAGGGAGAACACAAACACTCCCGAGGTCTTGCAACTCTTAAGTTGTATGAAATAGTTGAATACATACAAATATTAATTTTTACTAATATGAAAATTTTGGTTATCTAGTACTGCCATAACAGAAATACCACAAGTGGATGGTTTTGACAAACTGAAATCTATTCGCTCACAATCTAGGAGGCTAGAAGTCCAAATACAGAGTGCAAGCTCCAGGGGAAGCCTCTCTCTCTCTTTGTTAGCTCTGGAGAAAGGCCTTTGTCTCCTTTCAGCATCATTAGTTTTTTTGTTTGTTTTTTGGTATCACTGTTTTTTAATGATCTTTCAAAAAGGGGGAATGCTCATGTCTACCTACTAGTCCTGGGGTGGTCAAGAAAAGATTCCGTACCATAGGATGGCCTCTGTTTGGCACAGCCCCTCCCCTTAGGAAGCTGGAGGAAGGATTTCACTGTCCAAGGCCAGCAATGGACCTGTCACAAGGGTAGGGTGAGAGTAGCCACCAATCTGACAATGTCTGTGAGTGTAGCATGCCTTGGAGATCTCAGTGTATCTTGCCATCAATCTTTCTCTGGATTTAGTTGCTTCACAATTCAGGGACACACATCCAAAGGACACACTCCACTCCCAGCTCTTTTTCCTTGGTGGTAGGTGGTCCTGTTCTCTCTGCTCACTTCTCTCTCCTTTTATCTCTTGTAAAATAAAAGGGGTTGCAGGCCACACCCCTGGGAAACTCCCTGACACAGGATGGGATTAAGAATATTGCTTGTTGTTGTTAGGGGCCATCGAGTCAGTACCACCTCATAGCAACCCTATGTACAACAAAACGAAACACTGCCTGGTCCTGGGCCAACCTCACAATTGTTGCCATGCTTGAACCATTTTGCCAATCCATCTCGCTGGGGGTCTTCCTCTTTTACTCTGACCCTCCACC
>NW_006408913.1:96145-97221 GCF_000296735.1 Chrysochloris asiatica
AGCCATTTCTGTATTACCTTTAGTAAAACTTTTCCTCACTGGGATATCAAAGATATTGTCCAATGATTTCCACATTCTATTAGGTCACCTCTCTTTGGAATGGGCACAAATATGGGTCTCTTCCAATCAGTCGGCCAGATAGTTGTCTTCCAAATTTCTTGGCATAGGTGAGTGAGTGCCTCCAGTGCTGCCTCACTTTCTTGAAAGGTTTCAATTTTCATTCCATTAATTCCTGGTGCCTTGTTCTTTGCCAATTCCTTCAGTGCACCTTGGACTTCTTCCTACAATATCATTGGCTCTTGAACATATGCTACCTCTTGAAATGGTTAAATATCAACCATTTATTTCATTTTGGTTCAGTGACTCAGTGTATTTCTTCCATCTTCTTTTGATGCTCTCTTCATCATTCAGTAATTTGCCGGGAGAATCCTTCAATAACGAAGTCAAGGCTTGAATTTTTTTCTTCAGTTCCCCCAGCTTGAGAAATGCTGAACGTTTTCTTCCTTTTTGGTTTTCTGACTCCAGATCTTTGCACGTTTTGTTGTAATAGTTCACTTTATCTTCCCCATCTGACCTTTGAAATTTTCTGTACCTCCTCATTTCTTCCATTTGCTTTAGCATCTCTATGCTGGAGAGCAAGTTTCAGTGTTTCTTCTGACATATATTTTGACCTTTTCTTTCTTTCTTGTCTTCTTAATAACTTTTGCTTTCTTCCTGTATGATGTTCTTCATGTCATCCCACAACTCTTCTGGTCTTCAGTCTTTTAGTGTTTAAATTCTGTTCTTCAGATGGTCTCTAAATTCAGGTGGGATATATTTAAGATCATATTTTGGCTCTCATGGACTTGTTTTCATTTTCTTCAGCTTCAGTTTGAATTTGCACATGAGCAATCTGCCCCTGAACTTGTTTTAAGATGATATAGAGCTTTTCCATCATCTCTTTCTGCAGATGTAGTCAATTTGATTTCTATGTATTCCATCTGGTGAGGTCTATGTGTATAATCATCTCTTATGCTGTCTAAAGAAGGTAATTGAAATGAACAAATAATTGATTTTGCAGAATTTTATCATGCAAT
>NW_006408913.1:97521-101686 GCF_000296735.1 Chrysochloris asiatica
TGTAGCTCATGACTGATCTGGATATGTTCTTTTTGACAATGAATGCAACATTCCTCTTCAATTTGTCATTCGTGGCATAGTAAGTCATGGGGTTGTCAGATTCAAAATGGCCAATACCAGTGCATTGCAGCTCACTAATGCCTGAGATATCAATGTGTATGCATTCTATTTCATTTTTGTCAATTTCCAATTTTCCTAGATTCGTACTTCATATACTCCATATTCTGATTATTAATGGATGTTTACAGTGGTTCCTCTTCATTTTGAGTGTGCTCCATCAGCAAATGATGGTCCCATGGGCTTTACTACTATGGGCTTTATTCCGTTCGCGTCATCATGGTCAACTCTACTGTGAGGAGGCAGCTCTTCCCCAGTTGCATTTTGAGTGCCTTCCTACCTGAGGGGCTCATTTTCCAGCACTATATCTGACAGTGTTTCTCTGCTAGTCATTAGGTTTTCAGTGACTAGATATTCAAAGTAGTTTGTCACTCCTTCTTTGTAATCTATCTTCATCTGGAAGCTCATCTGAAACCTGTCCACCATGGGTGACCCTGCTGGTATTTAAAATACCAGTGTCATAGTTTCCAGAATCACAGCAACTCACAAGCCACCACAGTATGACCAACTGACAGATGAGTGATGGAAGAGTATTGCAGTCCATCCTTTTCCTTCCATTGATTTATCCCATCAAGTCACATTGTGGGGCATCATCACATCACTCCCATATCATATAACTGCCTAACAGCTGAGAATCAAGACCCAGCCAAGGTGACATGTATTTGAGGAACACAATTCAAGCCATGACAATATGCATAGGTTTTTCCTTGTCAATAATAAATTTTCTTTGTTATTATTGTCGTTAAGTGTCATCAAGTAGGTTTCTACTCATAGTGACCTTGTATAGGGTTTTTTCCAAGCCTGTAAATCTTTGCAGTAACAGAAAACCTCATATTTTGTCTGTGGAGCAGCCAGTAGGCTTGAACCACTGACCTTGTAGTTTGACCCCAGTGTTTATTCTAGTATCCCAGTGTCACTTTTCTTCCAGGTATCTTTATTAGGCTTTGTATTGTTGGCTGCTATCTAGCCGGTTTTCACCTTATAGAAACCCCATGTGATAAATAGAACTGACCTGTTAGGTTGTTGTTGTTGTTAAGTGCCATCGAGTTGGTTCCGACCCGTAGTGACCCTGGATAGGGTTTCCGAGGAGAGGCTGGTAAGCTTGAACTGCCAACCTTGCAGTTCAAATGGCTTTGCAGTCTGGCACATTAACCCACAGCGTCACACCAGGACCTATGAGGTTACCTCAGCTGTAATCTTTACAGCCAGGTCTTTCTTCCACAGACCAATGTGTAGGTTCAAACCACCAAACTTTTGGTCAGCAGATGATCATTTAACCATTGCACCACTAGGGCTCCTCCTTTTTGAGGTAAAGAATCATATTAAAATCTATCTCCATGAAGACACAGGTCCATTACAATTCTTGCTGAAAGGTGAGAAAAAAGAAGGATAACTTAAATAATTTGAAACTGTCTGGTGCATCGCTTCTTTTTTTAAATTTAACTTTTCATTTTGAGATTACTGCAGATGCACATACATTTGAGAATCCCCATGTAACTTTTGCCAAATTCTCCCCAAAGGTAGCATCTTTCAAAACTATAAAACAATATAAAAGATTATATTGACGTGAATACATTGAAGATATAGAGCATTCATCACCACAAAAGTCTCCCATATTGTGCTTGTATCTCCACAGCTACTTCCTTCCCACACTCACCCAATCTTTCAACACTGGCAGCCACTGATCTACACTTCATTTGTATGATTTTGCAATTTTAACATTATATAAGTAGAATTATGCAGTATTTTAACTTTTGGGATTGGCTTTTTATTTCAGCACAATTCCTTGGAAATGTTCTAAGTTGTATGTATATATCAGCAGTGTGTTCCCATCTATGGCTCTGTGTTGTGGATACACTGCTGTTTGTTTAGCCATTCATCTGGTGAAGGGTATCCAGGTTTTAGCCATTATGAATAAAATTACTATAAGCATTTGTGTACAGGTTTGTGTGTGTGTGTGAACACAAGTTTCTCGGTACTTGTGGACACAACTGCTAGGCTGTACAGTGCTTGCCCACCACTCACATCTGTTGGTTTGCCATACTGTGGTGGCTTGCGTGTTGCTATGAAGCTAGAAGTTATGGCCCCTATATCAAATACCAACAAGGTGAACAGGTTTCAGTACAGTTTCCAGACTAAGAGACTAGAAAGAAAGAAGAGGTGATCCACTTCTGAAGCACTAACCACTGAAAACCTTATGAATAGCAGCACAATATTGTCAGATATAGTGCCAGAAGATGAGTCTCTCAAGTTAGAAGGCATTCAAATGACCAGAAGAGTTGCCTCTTAAAGTAGAGTCAACCTTAATGACACAGATGAACAAAGTTTTGGGTCCCTTCATTTGCTGATGAAACACTGCTCAAAATAAGAAGAAACAGTGGCAAGCTTCCATTAATAATCAAAATGTGGAATGTACAAATTATGAATCTAGGAAAATTGGAAGTTGTTAAAAATGAAATAGGACACAAGAAGAGCAATGTCCTAGGCATTAGTGAGGAGAAATAGACTGATATTGGTCATTTTGAGTAAGATAATCATATTGTTTACTACACTGTGAATGACAAATGGAAGAAAAATGGCATTAAACAGAACACGTCAAGATAGATCTTGAAGTAAAATGCTGTCTGTGATAGGATAATATCCATACGCCTATAAAGACCAGTTAAAATACTTATTATTCAAATTTACACACCAACCACTAAAGCCAATGATGAAGAAACTAAAGAAACTACCAAATTTTCCAGGCTGAAATTGATTTTTAAAATGTGATTAAGATGTATAGATAATTGTTGTTGAGTGCCATTGAGTCAGTTCTGACTCAAAGTAACCCTCTATAGATAGGATTTCTGAGGAGCCTGCGGTTAGCAGTTTTGTGCTTACCCTATAGCACCACATAAAATGCAGAAGTTGGAAACAAAGAGGAAGCAGTAGTTGGACAATATGGCTATTGTGATAGAAATTATGCTAGAGATTACATAATAGAATGTTTGCAAGACCTTCATTCATTGCAAATACCCTTTTCCAACAATATATACAGTGACTGTACTCATTGACCTCACCACAATCACATTGACAAGGTCTATGGAAAGAGATGATGGAGAAGCTTAATGTCATCAGTCAGAACAAGGCCAGGAGCTGACTGAAACAGACCAGCAATTGCTCATATGTAAATTCAAGTTGAAATTGAATAAATTTAAAGCAAGTTAACAAGAGAAAGCATGCGTCATAGTATATATTTCAACCGAATTTAAAGATCATCTCAAGAATAGATTTGATGCATTGAACACTAATGATCAGAGGAGCTGTGGGATGACATCAAAAATATCATATGACGAACAGAAAAGGTCATTAACAAGACAAAATGGATGTCATAAGAGACTCTGAAATGGGCTCTTGAAAGTGAAATAGCTAAAGGAAAAGGGGAAAAAAAATGATGATGTAAGAGAGCTGAAAAGAAGGTAGGTTCAAGAAGACAATGTAAAGTATTATAAAGATAAGAGTCAAGACATGGAGTTAGAAAACAAAAGGAAAGAACAGGCTTGACATTTTTCGAGCTGAAAGAATTGAAGAAAAAAATTCAAGCCTCGAGTTGCAACATTGGAAGATTCTATAGGCAAAATATTGAACAATGCCAGAAGTATCAAAAGAAGATAGAAGACAGAACAAACAAGATGGCAGATCGGGTGAAACTGCAGTAAGGAGCTCAGCCAGCAACAACACAGAATACCCAACCAAGGATGCTCAGGGAATGGTCCCAGAACTCTGAACCACATATAAAGGAATATTTAGAAGGTTGGAAGGCTTACAGCTGGGGGAATTTGCAGCAGAAGCAAGAAATCCATTGCTCTCTAGTTCAGGACACTTAGCTGCTCCAGGAGCCACTATCTTGGGTGAGACCAAGCAGGGGAAGGATCAGAGCGGCCACAGACACCTGGCAGAACCGCAGAGATAAAGGTGTGGACATTCTTTTCTTTTGGTAGCTGTTCATTGGTCCCTTGCTGTCTGCACACCTCCATTAAGGTGACTATAGGGGTCCCTGAGCTAGTGG
>NW_006408913.1:104958-106975 GCF_000296735.1 Chrysochloris asiatica
GTTCAACCATTTTAGGAGGTAACATATGCTCAAGAACATATGGTACTGAAGGAGGAAGTCCAGCATGCACTGAAGGCATTGGTGAAAAAAAGACCCTAGGAATTGACAGAATACCACTCAAAATGTTTGCAGCACTGGATTTACTCACTGGTCTATGCCAAGAAATTTGGGAAACCTGGACAGCTGACTAGAAGAGATTCATATTAGTCACCACTCCAAAGAAAGGTTATCCAACAGAACAGGGAAATCATCGAACAATGTCATTAATATCACATGCAAATAAAATTTTGCTGAAGATAACTCAAAGAAAGCTGTACATAGATAGGAAACTGCCAGAAATACAGGGATATCATTGTTGATGTTAGATAGATCATGACTTAAAGCAGAGAATACCAGAAAGATATTTGCCTGTGTTTTATTGACTATGCAAAGATATTTGACTGTGTGTGTTATAACAAATTATGGATAGCATTGAGAAGAATGGGAATTCCAGAACATTTAGTTGTGCTTATGCAGAACCTGTGCATAAACCAACAGGCAGTCATTCCAACAGAACAAGGAGCTATTGTGTACTTTAAAATCAGGAAATGTGTGCGTCAGGGTTTATCTTTTCACCATACTTACGCAATCTGTATGCTGAGCAAATTACCTGAGAAGTTGAACTATATGAAGAGTACGGAATCAGGATTGGAGGAAAACTTAATAACACTTATCAACACGAACTTTCTTACTGAAAGCAAACAAGCAACATTACAGTAAACTGATAAAAGACCAACGGTGTCAAGTTTTTCAATTTACTTGAATCCACAATGTATGCTCATGGAAGCAGTGGTCAAAAAATCAAACTACTAATTGCATTTGGAATCTGCTGCAAAAGATCTCTTTAAAGTGCTAAAACTAAGGCATACTTAATCCAAGCCATCATATTTTCAGTCATCTACCTGCAGGCATAAGTTGGACAATAAATAAGGAAAAACTGAAGAAGAATTGGTGCCTTCAACTTATGTATTGTGTTGGTTAATAATATACCATGACCTGCCAGAAGAATGAACAAATCTGACTTGGAAGAGGGACACACAGAATTTCACTCCTTCGAAGTGAAAATGTCATGGTATCAGGAGGGACTAGTGACTGGAGAAGCACATTATGTTTGGTAAGTAGAGGGTTAGTGAAAAAGAGCAAGACCATCAATGAGATGGTCTGACACGTGGCTACAACAATGAGCTCAAATACAGCAATGATGGTGACGATGGTTCAGGACTGGGCTGTGTTTAGTTCCGCTGTGCATGCATCACTCTGAGTCGGAACTGACTCGAGGACATCTAACAAGAACAGCAAGTAATATTGAATTTTTCATTTTGGTTTTCATGAGTTTATTGCTAGTATCTAAAAATGCAGTTAATGTTTTTAAAGTTATTTTAAAGCACTGTGTTAAATAAGAAAGGTGAGAAGAAATATCATTAACTTGTCATTGATCTTACAAGTAGAGTATTCTGTCTTTCACCTTTAAGTATAATCCTAACTGCAGGCTTTTGTAGATGTTCTTTATCAAGTTAAAGAAGTTCCCTTCTATTCCTATTCTGAGACTCTTCAATCATACAAGTATGGCAGATTTGGTTAAATAGTTTTTCTGCACGTATTTATTGTGTGATTTTTCTACTTTAAACGGATATTATGTTCAATTGCTTTGAATGTTTTTTGAAAATTAAACCAATCTTACATCCTTGAAGTAAACCTTAATTGAAAGTTTTGTATAATTCTTTATATTGCTGAATTCTATTTGCTAAGATTAGGTTAAGGGCTTTTGCATCTATACCCATGAGGAATATGTGGACAGAGACCATTTGTTTGTCAGTTTGTCATATGTGGTGGTTTGTACATTGCTGAGATGCTAAAAACGATGTCACTGGTATTTTAAGTACCATCATGGTCACCCATGGTGAACAGGTGTCAGCAGAGCTTCCAAATTAGGAAGAAAGAGAGACAGACAATTTCTGAAAGGTTAACCACAGAAAAA
>NW_006408913.1:110840-112090 GCF_000296735.1 Chrysochloris asiatica
TTGCTCCTTGAAAGCAAAGATGTGAGACTTTGGACTTGTTGTCAGGAAGGACCAGTTCCTGGAGAAGGACATCATGCTTGGAAAGTGCAGAGTCACCAAAAAAGAGGAAGATCCTAAACAGGATGGACCGACACCATGGCAACAACAATGGGCTCAAACACAGCAACAACTATGAAGAGGGCCCAGGAGTGGGCAGTGTTTCTCATTCTGTTGTTCATAGGGTCACTATGAGTTGGAACCAACTCAACAGAACCTAACAACAGCAACAGTTTTCTTTCCTTTGGTGTGTCTTTCCCTGGTTTAGTGCCAATCCCTATAACTCACTTATTGAATCTCTTGTTATCTGACATTTCATATTTTTTTCCAGTTCAAACATGCATGGATTTATTTCTCTTTTTAAACTTTTTACTGTATATTGAGCAAAGCTTTACAGAGCAGATCATCAGTTTTGCATTCAACAAATCATGTATTTTGCTTCATTGCTGCTGTTGTTGTTTTTGTTAAATGCCATCAAGTCAATCCCTACTCATAGCGACCTTATATAGGATTTCCTAGGAGCAGCTTATGAATTTGAATTGCCTTCCTGTGGGTCAAAGTCCAGTGCTGGTTGAAACCCACTCCAGGTACCAACAGTTAACAGCATTTATCTCTATTCACTTTAACTTTTGCATCCTCCGTGTGTCTCCCACTACCTTCATCTTTCTTCTGCAAACCTCCCTCTTAAATATTACCTGTCCTATTATTTATGTTAACATGTGTCTACCCTCTAGCCTGTGAATAATTTTCCCTCCCTCATCTGTAAATATCATAGATTATTTCTTTTATCAAGACAACTTCCCTTTTAACTTTGTACTACATTGGTCTCATATAATATTTGTCCTTTTGTGATTGACTAATTTCACTCACATAATGTGCTCCAGGTTCAACCATGTTGTGAAGTGTTTCCCAGATTCATCATTATTCTTCATTGTATGTATGTACCAAAGTTTGGTTAGCCATTCTTCTGTATCCATCTTTCTGATGTGTCTCTTATAGACAGCATATTAAAAGATCTTGTTGTCTTACTCATTCTGCTCTTTGTGTCTCTTGACTGGTATATTTAATCCATTTACATTCAGTGTCATTATCAATAGGTATGAATTGATAGCATTTTTCTTTGTGCTTTTTTGTGGTGCTTTGACACTTCATATTCATGACAATGTTGTTGTTGTTGTTGTTAAGTGCCATCGAGTCGGGTCCGACCCATAGTG
>NW_006408913.1:113205-115053 GCF_000296735.1 Chrysochloris asiatica
CACAAGGTTAGTAATTCAAACCCAGGGTCACTGTCAGTCAGAATCAATGGCACTTAACAACAAGGTAAGAGCTTAGATTATTGATTTGAGGCATTTTGGCTGTTCAAACTCACTAGCCGCTCCTTGAAAACCCTATACAGGATCATTATGAGTCAGAGCCAACTTGATGGCACTTAACAACAGTGTATGCATGTAGTGCTATGAATTTTCCTCACAACACTGCGTTAACTATGGCCTATAAACTTCTCATTTTCATTTAATTCTATGCATTTAAACTTTTTTTCTTAAAAATGCCTCTTTGAACGTAGACCCAGAGGGTGTGAAGGAAGATAGAATCTCCACTGAGTAGTATCCAATCTGTCTAGGCAGGACTAATGAAAGGAAATGATGATAGGTCTCTTGTAATACAATAGTGAATAATTGTTATCAGGACTGATTGTGAGGGTTGGAAATGTGAAGGTAGACGCTTTGTAGCAAGGAGGGGAGTGATTAACTTTGCAGTCTAGCAGCAGAGGTCCCTGGAACCATCAAGGGAGAAGAGCGGACAGTGGGACCCTACCCAGAGAAGCAGTGACGCCAGAGATGGAGGTAGAGATGATAACATGGAGAGATGGAGCAGCTGGGGACTTTAGATCCAGAGAGGGAGATCCAGAGAGATCCAGAGAGGGCTGTGTGCTGACGACCAGGAGTAGGCTTGTAGGGTATACCCTTTGGTTGTTTGATGATGCATGGAGGGGATTGTAACCATGGCAATGAAATGATATATGATAGGATGAATGTAAAACTAATATTCTCCCATGTAAATTATCACATAATTCACAATAAAATATTTATTTTAAAAAATGTCTCTTTGCCCCATGGATTATTTAGAAGTGTATTGTTCAGCTTCCTAGTCTTTAGATAGTTTCTTCTTACCTTTCTATTTCTCCCCACGCCCCAAATCCAAGCTTTATTAGCAGAAAGCCAGCAGTCTGGAGGACAGAGAGAATAATTTCTCAAGCCCATCCTGACTTTCACAAAGATCAGGAACATTATATAGGATAAGTTACATTTGGATGTAGACTTCACCTATTTTAACCTCAAGATAGCATTCTTTGGAAAAAGGCATAATATTATCTTTCTATTTTTGATTTCTACTTTGATTGCATCATATCATACTCTGTATGACTTCAGTCCTCTTAGATGTAACTACTTTTACTTTCTTTCTATAAGTGTTAGCATGGTCTACTTAAGGACATAAGTCTTAGGGCTTACACTTGTGATTTATTTTTGTTTTCTGTTTGTCCTCTCTATCTTTTGTTTCATTGTTTACTTTTTCCTGGCTTTCTTTGGATTACTTAAATATTTTTTAGAATTCTGTTTTGATTTATCTATAGTATTTCGATTGAATATCTTTCTATTGCATTTTGTTTTCATCTTTATTATGGTAAAAGAGATATAACTATTTTTTCCAAATACAGTATTTTTACATGTACAGTTGATTCATTTACCATGTTGTGTAATCATAATCAACTCTCCTTGCCTAAATGATTTAACAGAAACTCAATGTCCCCTGAGCAATGAGTTCTCTTGTGCTCTAGCTTCTCTCCCCCATAACCACTGATAAGATTTACTCTCTATTCATTTACCTAGATCACTTAAGTAAGATAATATAATGTTTATCCTTTTGTGACTTATTTATTTTACTCAGCATAATATATTCAAAATTCATCCATGTGGTAGCATGTATGAGAACTTCCTTTATCTTTGTAACAGAGTAATAGTCTAATATATATATACATACATACATACTGGAGTCCTGGTGTGGTGCTGTGTGTTAATGCTCCAGGCTGCAAAGCCATTTGAACT
>NW_006408913.1:115797-121964 GCF_000296735.1 Chrysochloris asiatica
TCAATGAAAAGGATTGACACAGTGACTGGAACAATGTGCTCAAACGTAGCAATGATTGTGAGGTTGGTGCAGGAGAAGGCATTCTGTTGTGAATAGGGTCACTATGTGTTAAAACTGACTCTGACTTGACAACACCTAACAATGATAACATATATAGATAGATAGATACTATGTATGTGTATACATATACTGTTGTTGTCAAGTGTCAATGCGTCAATTCCCACTCATAGTGACCATTTATAGGATTTTTGAAGAGCAACTGGCGGGTTTGAACTGCTGACCTTGTGGTTAGCAGTCCAGTGCTGATCTTACAGTGTGCAGTGGAATAATGAACCACACCGCAAAGCCATTTGAACTGAAAGGTTGTCAGTTCAAGCTCACCAGCTGCTCTTGGAAACACTATACAGGGTCAGTATAAGTGATACATATCTATAAAGTATGAGAGCACGGTGGCTCCATATGATAAGCACTGGACTATGAACCATAAGGTCCACCCTTTCAGCCTGCCAGCTGTTCCATGGGAAAAATATGAGGCTTTCTGCTCCCTCAAAGATTTAAAGTCTCAGAAACCATATACAGGGCACAGGGTAGCTATGAGTTGGAACCAACTCGATGGCACTTAACAACAGCATGTATGTGTGTGTATGTGTGTGTGTGTGTGTGTGTATGGACTGGTGTTGTACTGTAGGATCAGCACTGGACTGCAAACCACAATGTCAGAAATCCAAACCCACTAATAGCTCCTTGAAAACCGTCTACTGGGTCACTAAGAGTCGGAACCGACTCAACGGCGTTAACAACCATCTAGTTGGTTCTGACACATAGTGACCCTATATAGGATTTCTGGGGAGCAGCTAGTGAGCTTGAACCACTGACCTTGCTGTTCAAATCAACTTTGCAATCCAGTGCATTAACCTACAGCACCACACCAGTACTCATATACATATTTATATATACATTCAGCTTTCATTTTTACGTTTTGTTTACCCATTTATTTCCACCTTTTGATATTGTGACTAGTGCTACAATCAATATTAGTGTCCACGCTTCTGTTTGTGTTCCTGTTTTCAGTGATGAGTATTTTGGGTATGTATCTAGGATTGGGAGTGCCAGACTATATGGTGGTTCTATGTTGAATTTTTTGAGGACTTGCCAAACTAAATTCTGTATAGCTTTTTTAGTAGCTATGTATTATACTATATACACATTACTTACCACAGTCTTCTAGTGTTTTTTTGTTTTGTTTTATCAGTTTGAGTGAGGTATAAAATTCATATCTCCTTTTATGGCCTTTAGCCTCCTTCATTGATAGTAAAGTTGTCTTAAGTATTTTTTCTACATGCACTTAGCACTACATCAGAAAGCTTTGCAATTTTAACTTCCTCAGCAAACACAATTTAGGAAAATCAAGAGGAAAAGGAGAGTCCATGTATTTTTGCTTATTGTGTTCTTTTTCGTTTCTACTTTTCCAGGGTTCCTTCTTTTGTCATTTCCTTTCTATTTGGACAGCTTCCTTTACTCTTGCTTTTAGATTAAGCTTGCTGGTTACAAAGTCTTCATTTATCCTTCATCTGAGACTGCCTTGATTTCTTGTTCATATTTTAAGGATATTTATGCTGGATGTAGAATTCTGGGTTGATACTTCTTTTGTTTCAGCAGCTGAAAAAATATACTACTTGCTCTGGTTTCCATGGTTTCCAATGAGAAGTCTACAGTCATCCAAATTGTAATTTTCCCATAGGGTGCTTCTTCTTGGCTGATTTTGAGAATGATTTTCTTTCTTTTTAGTTTTCAGAAGTTTGACTATAATGTGTCTTGCTATGGATTTCTTTGGGCTTATTGTGTTTGGGGTTTGCTCAGCTTGCTCAGTGTGTAGATTCACATCTCTTGCCAAATGTGGGATGTTTCTCAGCTATTATTTCTCCTAGTACTTTTTCAATCCTGCTCTCTTTTCCTCCTCTTCCAAAGACATAATGTTAAAACTTTTGTGATAGCCCTTCAAGTTCCAGGAACTCTGTTAATTGTTTTTAGTCTACTCTCAATCTCTGTCATTCAGATTATTGTTCTGTCTTCAAGTTCACTCATTCTTTCCTCTTTCCTCTCCAGTTTCTGTTCAGCCTACCAATTGAGTTTTCTATTTGAAGTATTATACCCTTCAGTTCCAAAGAGTATATTTGCTTCTTCTTTATGTCATCTAATTATTTTCTAAAATTATCCATTTCTTTCCTGCAAATTTCTATTTTTGCATTTCTTTCAATATAACTGGTTGTTGATGCTTTTTTAAAAAAAGAAATTATGACTGCTTTAAAATCATCAGATAAATCTAACGTCTCTGTCATCTTGGTGTTGGGATCTCTTGATTTTATTTTTTCATTCAGTTTGAAGTCTTCCTGCTTCTTTCTAAGGCTAGTGGCTGATGATTGAACCCTGGACATGCAGAGCATTGTCTAATTTAAACCTCCTGCTCTGGCTTCATCTGACATGCTGCAGCAAGGGAATGAAGGGTGTCATTTCATTAGCGCCAAGTTAGAATGTGAGTTTAGGTTGTCCACTTAGTCTCTTTTGATACTCAGAGAAGGTGGGGCTCCTTATTACTGCTGGGTGAGGTCAGAAGTTCTGACTCCCTAGCAGATAGAGAGAGGTAGGAGTGTGTCATTACTCCACATGGTTTCCACTGATAACATTTGAGGAGCGGCTGCATTATCACTGCAGGGTGGTAGACTTCCTGACTCCTGCTAGGCCTTTCTGACACTGCTAGGCAGAGCAGGGGGAGAGTTTCTTTACAGCCTGGTAGGGTGCAATTCTAAGCTCCTCTCAGTATTTACTGACATAAGTGGGAGCAGACCATAGAGTTTTATTACATTTGGCTGTAACAGAGTGGCTATTTTCTAAGAGCTTTCTGTCCCAATCCTTTAGCTAGAAAGAGTCTACTTCATTGAAACTTATATGCATATGCATGTGTGTAATCTGCACCCATTGGCATTTCCAGCTTTCCAGCTTCTTCTTCTCTCAGCTTGGGATATATGCTGTTGTGAAGTGTCGACAAGTCGGTTCCAATTAATCGCAACCCTGTATGGGGTTTCCAAGGAGCAGCTGGTGGGTTCGAACCACCTATCTTTCGGTTCAAATCAATCTTATGGTCAAGTTCTTATCCTATGGTGCCACACCAGGACTCCTGGGATATATAGGGGGTGGGAGTCAGAGAATTCACTAACATGTCATTGCTTGGGTCTCTAAGTCCCTAGCCAGTCTGTCTTCTCTCCACTTTTTGAAGTTTTATTTGTTTCATATATAATGTGCTGACACCAGATGGATCTTGGTTGAAAGCAGAGAATATGAGAAAGATATTTATTTATGCTTTATTAACTATGCAAAGGCATATGACAGCATGGATCATAACAAAATATGGATAACATTGTGGAGAATGGGTATTTCAGAACATTTAACTGTGCTCATAAGAAACCTATGCATAAGCCATGAGGAATCTGTACATAGACCAAGAGGCAGTCATTTGAACAGAACAAGGGGATACTGAATGGATTAAAAGCCAGAAAGGTATATGCCAGGGTTGTATCCTTTCATCATACTTACCCAACCTGTATGCTGAGCAAATAAACTGAGAAGCTGGGTTATATGAAGAAGAATGTAGCATTAGGAAGAAGATGTATTAACAACCTTCGATAGGCAGATGAAAAACCTTGCTTGCTGGAAGTGAAGAGGACTTGAAATACTTACTGATGAAAATCGAAGACTACAAGCTTCAGTATGGACTGCACTTCAGTGTAAAGAACACTAAAATCCTCATCACTGGGTCAATAAATAACATCATGATAAATGAAAAAGAAAACATTCAAGTTGTCAAAGACGTCATTTTGCTTGGATCCGCAATTAGCACTCATGGTAGCAGCAATCAAGAAACCAAATGACATGTTACATTGGGAAAAACCTGTTGCTAAAGACCTCTTTAAAGTGTTCAAGAGCAAAGAAGTCAGTTTGAGGACTAAGATACGTATGATCCAAGCTATGGTATTTTCAATAGCATCATATGCATGTGGAAGTTGGAAAATGAATATGAGGCTACTGAAAATACCAAATCTAGCTATTTGAATTATAGTGTTGGAGAATATTGAAAATAATACAGACTGCCGAAGAACAAACTAATCTGTGTTAATACAGCCAGAATGCTCCTTAAAAGCAAGGATGGTGACACTTTGTCTCTCGCACTTTAGACATGTTGCAGGATGGACCAGTCCCTGGAGGATGGATATCAAGTTTGGTAAAGTGGGTCAGTGAAAAAGAATAAGATCCCCAACAAGATGCATTGACACAATGGCAACAGCAATGGGCTCAAACATAACAAGAACGGTGAGGACAGCGCAGGACTGGGCAGTGGTTCATTCTGCGGTGCATACAGTCACTATGAGTCAGAAGTGACTTGAAGGCACCTAACAACAACAATACATAGCATGTACGATTTTTAGTTGTGCTTAGTGGGAAGAATAGACAAAGTACATCTACTCCATCCTCCCAAAGTCCCCAGTACATCTTTAAGACTTATTTTGAAATGTATTTTCAAATGAAGAAAAAGAATAGAGATTCTAGTTTTCCACACATTAAGATCACATTGCTGAGGTATTTCTTCTCAACTGCCACTCCATATGGGGCTCTGGTGGCACAAACGGTTAAACATTGGGCTGCTAACTGAAAGTGGGTGTTTGACTCCATCATCTGCTCTGTGGAGGACAGATGAGGCAGTCTGCATCCATAAAGATTTACAGTCTTGCCATTGTTAAGTGCCATCGAGTTGGTTCTGACTCCTAGCAAACCTGTAAAAGGTTTCCGAGGAGCAGCTGATGGATTTGAACTGCTGACTTTATGGTTTGAAGTCCAGAGCTGATCCTACAGTGCCACACCTGGAGTCCAAGTTGGGACAGTTCCATTCTGAATCATGATGAGTCAGCATTCCAAAGGCAGGGCAGTTTCCTCATACTGCTGTTATATGATGTCAACAAAGGCCTCAGCTATTCATAAACATCACCTTGCCTGTCCCTAAGGTTTCTGAAATTCCTAACTGACTTATTTATTGGATTAAGATGTTAAAGCGATCTTAACTTCATCTTTGAATTTGTCTTTTGTAAATGAATTTGATGGACAGCATGGATATGAAGCCTCAACTCATGGTTCCTGCACCAACCTCCCAAACCCCTCCAGTAACATGGCAACTGTTGCTGCCCTCCCCTCGGCTAGGTTCCACCGAGACATGGCATACTTGCCTCATGCACCAAATTACTCCTCGTAAACAAGCTCAGACCATTTAAAGTGTTCACTGAGCCCAATTCCCAAAAGGAACAATAAAATACATACTTTAGTGGGGATTGACAGAAAATGGACATAAAGGGTTTCATTAGGATGACGGAAATGTTCTAAAGTTGAATACAAGTTGCATTATTCTGGAAATTTGCTAGACGTTATGAAATTGTATACTTAAAAGAGGCAAATTTTATGACACATAAGTTATACCTCAAAAAGTTCGTTAAAGGAAAAAAAAACTTTTTAAGATAACGTGTGTGTGTGTGTGTGTGTGTGTATGAGAGGGCTTCAAAAGGTTCATGGAAAAATAGAATTAAAAGATACTGTAATTTTACACAGAATACAGGACCAAGAAGGCTCAGGGAATGGTCCCAGTACTCTGAACCACATATAAAGGAATATTTAGAAGGTTGGAAGACTTACAGCTGGGGAGATTGTGGCAGAAGCAAGAAAGCCATTGCTTCCTGGTTCAGGATGCTCAGCTGCTCCAGGAGCCGCCATTTTTTGTGGGGCCAAGCGGGGAAAGGATCAGAGCAGCCACGGACACCTGACAGCCACAGAGATACAGGTGTGAACTGTCTTTTTTTTTGGTATCTTTTCGTTGGTCTCTTGCTGTGTGTGTACCTCCATTCCGGTGACTATAGGGGGGCCTGAGCTGGTGGATACTCCAGCCCCACCCTCGGAGGTTTCTACTACACATGCGCATAGATCTCCTCGAAATTTAAAGAGACAGTAACCACTTAAAACCAAGTGGCCAACAGATACTCAGCCCAAGAGCAGGCCTTGAACTTTTCTTGTTTGCTTTTTGTTCCTGTGTTTTTAACACAGGAAAGAGAAGGAGAGGGCTGTAAGGAGGG
>NW_006408913.1:134986-136170 GCF_000296735.1 Chrysochloris asiatica
TGTTGGGATGGGGCTGATGAAAAGAGATGGGGATAAGACTCTTGTGGTACAATAGTGAATAATTGCTATCAGGACTGACTGTGAGGGTCAGAAATGTAGAGGTAGATGTTTTGTAACAAAAGGAAGGGAGTAGTTGATTTTTCAGTCTAGGAGAGGAGGTCCCTGGGGCCATCAAGTGAGAAGAGCAGAGTAGGGGACCCTATCCAGAGAAGCAGTGACGCCAGAAATGAAGGCAGAGATGATAACATGGACAGACGGAGTGGCTGGGGACTCTGGACTCAGGGAGGGAGAGGGGCTGTGATGATGGCTGGGGGCAGACTTACGGAGTGTACCCTTTCGTTGTTTGATGATGTATGGAAGGTATTGTAATCATTGCAATGAAATGAAATACAATAGGATTAATGTAAAGCTGGTGTTCTCCCATGTAAACGATCACATAATTCAAAATAAAAACAAAAAAATTTTTATTTTAAACCAGGTAGAAGGAATACAGAGTCACTTTACCAAAAAGAAATGATTGATGCTCAACCATTTCAAAAGGTAGCATATGATCAAGAGCCAATGGTACTGAAGGAAGAAATCCAAGTTGTACTGATAGTATTGGCAAAGAACAAAGCATCAGGAATTTATGGAATACAAATTAAAATCTTTCAACAAATTGAGGCAGCACAGGAGGTACGCACTCATCTATGCCAAGAAATTTGGAAGACAGCCACCTCGCCTACTAATTGGAAGAGATCCATATTTGTCCCCATTCCAAGAGAGGTGACACACTGGAATGCGGAAATCATCAAACAATATCATTAATATCACATGTTAGTAAAATTTTGTTAAATATAATTCAAAAATGGCTGCAATGGTACATTGATAGGAAGCTGCCAGAGGTTCTAGTCAGATTCAGAGGTGGACGTGGAACAAGGGATACCATTGCTGACATCAGATGGATCTTGGCTGAAAGCAGATAATACCAGAAAGATGTTTACCTGTGTTTTATTGACTATGCAAAGGCTTTCGATTGTGTGGATCATGACAAGCTATGGACAACATTGCTGAGAGTATTCTAGAACACTTAACTGTGCTCATGAGTATCCTTTATGTAGACCAAGAGGCAGTTGTTTGAACAAAACAAGGGAACAGTGAATGGTTTAAAATCAGGAAAGCATTCTTTCACCATACTTATTCAA
>NW_006408913.1:142307-142902 GCF_000296735.1 Chrysochloris asiatica
AAATCAGTTCCAACTCATAGCAATCCTGTCTTGGGTTTCCAAGGAACAGCTGGTGGGTTAACACGACTGACCTTGTGGTTCAAATGGTCCTTGAGGTCTAGTGAATTTTCCTTCAGCACCACATCAGAACTCATACTAGTCTCTCATACTTAAGACATATCATCAAGAGGTAAAGTGGAGGGTCAGCCAAAAAAAAAAAGGAAAACCCCCAATGAGATGGATTGGCACAGTGGCTACAGCAACAGACTCAAGTTTAAAAACAATTTTGAGGTTGGTGCAGGACTGGGCAATATTTTGTTCTGTTGTATATAATGTTGCTATGAGTCACAACCGACTGGAAGGCACCCAACAACAATGCCCCCCCATCCCAGAGAATCTTCCTAGTAACCATGATAGGCCCAGTTGAAGCCCTCATGAGGCCTAACCCCCAACATCTCCTCCTTTACCTCCCCAAGTCCCCCTGAGACAGGGAGCTTAGGGGACCTCTTAAAATGTGATAGTATTAATTCCAAGACCTTGTCAATTTTACAGTCTGTTTACTGTAAACAGACTGCTGAAAAATGTCTATATTTTACTTCCTTGTGGAGAAAGATGA
>NW_006408913.1:143162-145152 GCF_000296735.1 Chrysochloris asiatica
ACCTTTCTTTATTGAGGGGTATGGGGGTGTTAGAGGAGTTACTCCTGCAACATCCCAGAATAAGTTTTGCCTGCTCCTACCAGAGGTCTTTGCAGTGTTATCCATCTTGAAGAAATGCTGTGGACACACCCAATTAGCATGACCCCTCCTAAATTTTCTGGCAATCCCTGCCTATCACTATGACTAAGCATGATGCCTTTTCCCCACCCCCAATTTTTTTAAACACCAGCAAAGCCTTTGTTCCAGGCGATGGGGGTTAAGCATTGCATTAAGCCCTCCCTATCTCCACTTGCAAATCTCTTTCCTATATAAACCTTTGCTTGTATGAAACTCTGCCTTCACCTGACTATTCTTAATCAGTAGAAGGCAAGAGCCTTTAGGGTGGTCGTTACTGGTGATTAGCAGTACTAGTAACAAACCCATTCTAAAATTTCAGCCTTAGCCAACATTGATGTTGCTTCATGGCAGGAATACATCTTCCTCACCAGCCTGCTGGATTCTACCCATTCTTCAGATCCAACTGAAATGCCACCCACCATTTTTCCATCTGTGTTTTTGGAAGGCATCTTAAATTTAAGCCAAAAGATGCTTGTCTGCTGTCAAGAAGAGGAGCATACGTTGATGGGGTTTGCCATTGCCTGCATCTATGCAAATTTAGCCATGTGTGACAGTATCTGAGTTATTTGTATTGGTAGTAGCAACCAGGATTGAATTTAGGCTTGAATTCAGTTCTCTAATGAGCACTTAAAATGACTATTGTAAGATTATATGGGAGGCAGAACTGAAACTAAAAATAATGTTGCATGCAAAAGACGGAGCATAAACCTTCTGGTTTTAAAATGTGTCATAATGAGGACAATTGACCTCTTCTCTGAGAAATCACCCAAAAGCAAGATGGAGACTAAGAAAAAGGAAGAAAACTCTGCCTTGAAAGAAATTCTGCAATAAATTGGATGAAGGGCTTCCAAATGCAATGAAGGTCACGCAGACATGTAGGAAAAGGCTGAGAAAGGATATCCACAGTCAGGAATATCTGTCAAAGTCCGGAAACCCTAGTTCCTCGAAGTAAATGACACACCCTGAGGGATGAAACTAACAAGCTTTTTGAAACAATGGGAACATTATACAGGAGATTCCCTTGATTGGTTAGGCCCACACTAAGACTTGCAGCACTGAATGAGGAAGGACACAGCCATGCTTGCAGCTTGATGGTAAGGCAGGATGTATGAGCAGTCCTGCCATTCTTATATGTTTGTGTAGAAGTAAAGGACAAAGGAACTCACATGCACACAACTGTCACCGAAAATGACCCTGGTCCTCATCAACGTAAAGTTCTAGGAAGAATTCACCACTTTGATAAGAGTAATGCCATTTTTTTTTAAGTCACAGAATTTAAACAAAGATTCCACAATAAAGAAAAAGGTTAAAGTAATAGTGGAAAAGTGACAGATGAAGAAAATAATTCATCAGTTGCCATTGAGGGAATTCTGACTTCTGGTAAATCCATATGTATCAAAGTAGAACTGCTCTGCAGTGCTTTCAATGGCAACATTTTTAGAAACAGATTACCAGACCTTTTTTCCAAGATGCTCTTGAACCCTCAAACTTTTGGTCAGCAGCCGAGTTCCTGCCACCCTGGGATTCCAGCAAATGAAGAACACTTACCAAAAAGACCTGTTGTCATGGAGCATGAAAAGTGGACCAAACATAGTGCCAGAAATAATAATAATAATAAAATTTAAGGAAGCATATGCTCATATAAAAAGAAGACCATGAAGGACAGATTTAAAAGCCCCAGAAAGGTATGGCAAGACACACAGGAAGATGGATTATGAGTTAGGAGAGCATAGGAATGCACTGAAAGAAAATCAAAATGACTGTGGAAATAGTCTAAAATAAAATCAGCACACCAGAAAAGAGACATAGATCAAAACATAATAAGATTAAACTCAATCTCTTCCTCTGGGGACCTGAGATTCTGCAATTGTAA
>NW_006408913.1:146355-147157 GCF_000296735.1 Chrysochloris asiatica
GCTGTCTTTCAGTTTGCCATACTGTGGTGGTTTCATGTTGCTTTGATGCTGGAAACTATGCTACTGGTAGTTCTAATACCAGCAGGGTCACCATGGTAGACAAGTTTCAGCAGAGCTTCCAGACTAAGACAGACTAGAAAGAAAGGCTTGGCAATATTCTGAAAATCAGTCCATGAAAACCTAAGGAATCATACAGAATATTTTCTATCTGATATAGTGCTGAACAATGAGTCTCCTAGGCTGCAATGCACTACATAATAACCACAACAATGGACTCAAACACAACAAAAATCATGAAGATGATCAGGCAATGTCTCCTTTCATTATATACAAGGTCAACAGCAACTAACAATGACAAGTATCCAGACCTCATCAAATATATTCAGATTAAATTAACTACATTAGGAAAAGTTGTTGTTAGGTGTCATTGAGTCTGTTCTGACTCATAATGGTCTTATATACAACAGAACTAAACACTGCCCAGCCCTGAGCCATTCTCACAATCTTTGTTATGCTTGAGCTCATTGATGATGCCTGCCATTGTATCAATCCATCGCATTGGGGATCTTGGTCTTCTTTCACTGACCCTACACTTTACCAAGATGATGTCCTTCTCCAGGGACTGGCCCCTCCTGATAATATGCCTGAAGTATGAAAGACAAAATCTCACCATCCTACCCAAAGTGGGGGCTACAAAGGCAAGAAGTGACTGGTTTATAAGCTTTCAAGAGGGAGCCTAGATCCAGAGGGTGTGGAAGAAGGTAGAATCTCCACTGAGCAGTATCCAATCTGTAAAGGCGAG
>NW_006408913.1:147257-153530 GCF_000296735.1 Chrysochloris asiatica
GATAGAGTTTAGAAAATGAACAAAATTAAATTTAAATTACAAAGAATTAAAAAGGATTAGTGATATATCCAAGGAGCTCTGGTAGCGTAGTGGTTACGAATCGGGCTGCGAACCACAAGGTCAGCAGTTTGAAACTACTAGCTGTTCCACGAGAGAAAGATGAGGCGTTCTGCTCGCATAACGATTTACTGCCTTGGAAACCGTGTACAGGGTTGCTATGAGTCAGAACCGACTCCATGGCACACAACCACTACTATAGTGATAGATCCAGTTGTGATACATAGTTTGTATCAGGACAACTCTCCCCCATGAGAGCTACAACAGATTAGACACAGAAGAGAGGATTAGGGAATTGAAAGATTTTTTTTAAATACAGGAAAGAACGTAAGAGACATATGGGACACAGTGAAAAATTAATATTGACGAGTCAAAAAGTATTGCTACTAGGGTCCCAGTTTCTACATGCTTGGGTTTATTCTAAACAAAGCATGTTTAGACATGTGTCTGCAACCAGTGGATGATTATAGACAAGTTCTCTCAGTAATACATTTGTCTTAGTCTCGGTAGGATGCCTTCAAATAAAGGCCCAATCAAAACAGTGGCTTCTAAAGAAATCTGATGGGCTAGTTCCATTCAAGAGAGGTCAGTTCCGCAAGTTATGGTAACTGTTTTTTTTTAATTCCAAAGGGGTCATCTTCATAGATTTTTCTCAAAAGACAGGACTATCACAGGGGCTTATGATGAAGTATTAATGAAATTGAAAGTTACATTGGTGAGGAAAAGGCCAGAAAAGTTGTACCAAGAAAGGAAGTATTACAATAATACACCTACTCGCTCTTTGCGAGTACCAAGGGTTGTCCAATGAGAATTTCGGGAAAGTTGACCCCATCTACTCTAAAGCTCTGATCTTGCCCTTTCAGACTTTTTTCTTCCTCAAACTCAAACAACAGTTACTGGAAACATGATCTGAGTCCCTTGAGGAAACCGAAACTGTCATTCTGACATGGTATAAATAAAAGACTATAGTATTCTTTGCGGCTGAGTTATAGAGATGAAAACTCCTCCTTTGGAAATGTATAGACCTAGATGGGGAATATGTCAAGAGACAATAGCTTCACATTTTGCTATTTTTGTTTAATAAAGGTTTCTAGGATTTTGTAACAATGCTTTCTTTACTTCTCTTCATTTACTCTGACCAAGCAGACAATTTAGTACAGGCATTCCTCATCTTATAGTGCGTCACAAATACAGCATTTTTTGTAAATTGAAAATTTGTGGCAACCCAGTAAACACCACCCAAAGAAAGGTCAAAAGACACATTAAGCAGATATTGTTTATAGCTCACGTGACAGACAAAGCATTAATTTCTAGAATATATAGAGCTCCTACTATGCACAACAGAACAAAACACTGCCCAGTCCTGAGCCAACCTCACAATTGTTGCCATGCTTGAGCCCATTGATGCTGCCGCTTTGCCAATCCACCTCATTGGTGATCTTCCTTTTTTTATCTGATGCTTCACCTTACCAAACATGATATCCTTTTCCAGTGACTGGCCCCTCCTGACAATATGTCCGAAGTATGAGAGTCGAAGTTTGGCCATCCTGGCCTCCAAGGAGCACTCTGGCTACACTACTTCCAACAGCATATAACATTAACAAAAAAGATCAATAGCCCAATAGAAAATGGACAAAGAATTTGAACAGAAAGTACTCTGAAAAGGAAATGTGAATCAATTTTATATATTTGAAGAGATGTTCAACCTCACTCATAATAAAAAATCAAAACAAACATATGACAGCATTTTTGCTATTAGATTGTAAAAGATAAAAAAGTAGGGTCACACATTGTGTTGATCCTAGAGAAACAGGTACTTTCATACACCACTGAAGGAAATTACATTGGCACAAACTCTATCTAGAGGAGCAACTTGGCAATACCAACTAAAATTTAAAGTGCTCATTTCCTTTGATCTGGCAATTCAACTTCCAAGAGTTTTACTCTTCATATATTTGCACAAATGAAATAACATGTGCACAAAGATATGCATGACAGCATAGTTTAGAATAGTTACAACTGGAAACACTTAAATGTCTACCATTAGCAGAATATGAATAAGTTAATTGTAGTTCAGCCATGCAATGAAATACTAAACAAAACAAAATACCAAACCCATTCCTACCAAGTCATGGCGACCCTGTATAGGGTTTCCAAGGTGTAGCTGGCAAGTTTGTTTCCTAAGTCCTGTGTTGCTATGAGTTGGAACCAACTCAGTGGTAGTGGGTTTTATTCATAGAAAAGTTATTATAATATTGATGCAAATTACAATCAGTGACATTTTGTAATCAAGAAGGTACCATTATTTAGACTTTTTCTAATAAATGTTACCTGGTGAGGTGCTGTGGGAAAAAGTACTGAACCACAGGTCAGCAGTTCAAACTCACCAATTGCTCATTGGCCACCCTATAAGCAGTCACTATGAGTTGAAACTGACTCAACAGCACTTAACAACAACTAAAAAAGAAGAAGAAAAGTGAATAATGTTAAAATTCTGTATCATTTTGATAAGTAGTCCGTCAGTCTTTTACTTTCTACATGTACGTATACTATAATGAGTGGATGTGTGTAAAATTAGGGTGTGTATACACTGCTTTTTGGAGTTCTGGTGTGACACTATGGGATAATGCACTGGACCCAAGGTTGATTTACACGGCAGGATCGGCAGTTCAAATTTATCAGCCCCTCCTCTGAAACCCTATACAGGTCGCAATGAGTCAGAATTGACTAGACAGCACTTCACAACAACAACATGCACTGTTTTCAGATTCTAAGCATCTTAAAATCAGATCCTGTATTAAAGGAGCCCTGATGGAGCAATGACTAAGTAAGTCTCGGCTATTAACCCAAAGGTTGGCAGTTCAAACTCACTCAGCGGCTCTGAAGAAGAAAATATCTGGTGATACACTCCCGTAAGGTTTCATCCAAAGACACCCTTTGGAGCCTGTTCTCTTTGTTATAGGGTTGCTATGAGCTGGAATTGACTCCATGGCAAATAACAACCACCTATATGATGAAGTAAATTCCACAGTGTCTTACTTAATGACCATGCAGTATTTACAAACCCAACAGAATTTATTAAAAATGTTCCTTATGGTTGGACATTAGTGTGTCTCTGATTTCCTCCAATAAACATCTTTTAAAGTTTCACTAGACCCTGTACAAGAGGATAGCAAAGGATAATGTTTAGATCTTAAGATCTGGAGTAAGAGTGGATTCAAATCTGGACTCTACCTTGTTTGAGTTCGTATAATCCCTGTGTTTGTTGTGAGGATTGCTGGGTTACACATAAAACCCTCTGAACATTACCAATCACACAGTAAATGTTCTATCCCTCCCCGCGTTATGACTCCACCTTCCTTTGACACTTCCCAGCTCTTCATTACACTTCATTAATGCCTTCTATGGAGTTTTTGAAGGAGCTCTTGTAGTGTAGTGACTGTGAATCGGGCTGTGAACCTTAAGGTCAGCAGTTTGAAACTACCAGCTGTTTCGTGGGAGAAAGATGAGGCTTTCTGCTCCTGTAAAGATTTACAGTCTTGGAAATCCTATACAGGGTTGCTATGAGTCGAAACCAACTCCATGGCATACAATAACAACAACAACATAGAGTTTGTGAATAGTACAGTTTACATGCATGAGTGTTAACTGAAAGGTTGAAGGTTCAAGTTCACCCAATGGTGTTTCAGAAGAAGGCTTGGCAATTTGCTTCTGAAAAAAAATCAATTCTTGAATAAGCTCTGGAGTGCAGTTCTATTGTGATGCACATGAGGCCGCCATGAGTCCGAATTAATTAGATGGCAGCTGGCTTTTTTCTTTATTGTGATGATTAGTGAGAAAACCCCTGGGACAGAGAATGTGTTGTACACTTTTAATGCCCTTGAGTTCTGAGAAATTGTTAAAATTTAATTCCCAAGTTCTACTTTCTCTGAAATGAGACCAACCTACAAAGGAGTGAAAATGGCACTGTTTAGTGGAAATGTCCCCTGAGAAAGGCAGGAGACAGGTAGCCAAACTCTTCTCTAGTTCCTCAAAGAATCATATGCAAAGAATGCAGCAGTTTGATTATGCAGGAGTTAGATGAATTGAATTACCTTTGTTTCTTTGGTCGCACATTTGCTTCTACAACAGAATTTCGGATCCATAGGTGGAGGGCTAGAAACATCTTTGCAGATTTTTATCAGATAATCTCTTCCTGTAAAGTCCTATAGTGGTTGGCACATTTTAAGTCAACACAAACACAGTAGGCTTTCCTCCCCAGGCACATTTTTACACTCCAGAGAAAACTTGCTCAGATCCAACCTTTCGTGTAATGAAGGTTATTTGGGGCTCTGAATGCCACTGTTTCTGTCTAAGAAAGGAGGGAAATAGGTTCTTCTGGGGAGACATGAACTGTGTAATAGCATTATCCCAAAGTGCTGCATTTTCTTTTCTTACTTTTATATTTTCTTCCACTTGAACTTGACCTGCTGAGAGAAGATGGCCGTAGCCAGGAAACCTCACCAATATAAAGATAAACAGGATAATTTCCCACCACAAAGTATGGTAACTGACCAGTGCTTTTGAGTTGATGGTCTTTGTTCATGTTGTTGTTGTTGTTGTTAGGTGCCATCGTGTCGGTACCGATTTACAGCGACCCGACGTACAACAGAATGAAACACTGCCTGGTCCTGTGCTAACCTCACAATCGTTGCCATGCTTGGCCCATTGATGCTGCCACTTTGCCAATCCATTTTGCTGGGGGTCTTCCTCTTTTTCTCTGACCCTCCACCATAGCAAACATGATATCCCTCTCCAGTGACTGGTTCCTCCTGACAATATGTCCAAAGTATGAGAGACAAAGTCTGGCCATCCTGGACTTCAAAGAACACTCTGGCTGTACCTCCTTGTTCACACAAGTTCATAAAATATAAATATTTTTCTAACATATTTGTAGTCTAAGGCTTCTTTTCTCTTTCTTTCCTTATCACTCAGAACCACCTCACAACATTTACATTTCATTATGTGTTTATTATAATTAATAGTATTCATTTAACTTCCAAATTTCAACATCTCCCAATGTTCACATGGGAGGAAGAGTTTGGTGTCTGAGTCTTGCCAATCTAGATGAATTTAGGAAACACCTTGAACTCTCCATAAATCTGTACTTTGTTGCTGTTGTTAGTAAAAATAAAAAATAAAATAAAATAAAAATTTAAAGACATTACAGCAATCAGCATATTTATGATGAGAGAATTCTTTTAAAACTTGGTCTTAGGGAGTTCACAGATAGGGATCTTAGTGCAGAAACTGAAATGATCAAAAGTGGAGATTCTTGAAATGAAAAGTAAAAGTGTTACTTGGGGGTTAAACGGATTCTGTAGACAATTAAGTATGGCAAAATCTTGTTTAAACATTCAATAGGTTGGTTTTCTACAGTACTTTTCAAAGCCTTTAATAAGCTTGCATGCATTATGAAAGTACCAAAGAGATAATAAGATAAGATACAGTGGTGTCCACACATATTTGACCACAGAATTCACATCTCACAGGAATAGTGGTCAGAAGAACACATTTGAGGATTGCCTTTAGACTTCAGTACTCCAGGCTTTTTTAGCTGTGCTCATTTCCTGATCTGCCATACACTATCATACCTCCATGCTCTTGAACATTTGTGCTCTCTGTTTTGAAATACTCCACATCTATCTGATTATTGATATGTCAAAACTTTGCTTAAATATTCTTGTTATCTTTCAACTCCCTCTCATAGAATTTGTCCCTCCATCTTCTGAGATTCCCAAGCACTCTGCAGCAACATCCATTGAGTCATTGTTGGCCCTGCTGCATTATAATGATGTGTTTACATGGCTCTCCTTCCTGTGACCTCCTTATGGAGATTTCCACCTGCTTGAGGGCAGCAACCAATCTGACTCACCTAAATATCCTCAGTACACAATGTAAGGCCAAGCAATGGTAGCATCACAGGTATTTGTTGAGTGAGCAATACCTTACTTCAGGAGATGACAACCAATAGAAAGCAATAACCAAGATGATACATGTTCCAATTTTTAGTAGCATTAAGGCAAATCACTAATCCTCTGAGGTATGGTATTTCATGGTAATTAGGAACAAGAACTCTGGGGCAAGACTGCCATGGTTCAAACCTATACTTTACCACTTGCTAACTCTATAGCTTGAGGTAACATTATTTCTCTTTGGCCTCCGATTCTTCATCTG
>NW_006408913.1:156364-166773 GCF_000296735.1 Chrysochloris asiatica
AGAGAGAGATCATAAAGTCTTTACTTCAGGAAATAAAAAAGTTACCCGAATATAATAAACAGGATTATAATTTTTTTCCACATTATTACTGTCTTTTTCATATATAACATGCCCACATACAAAGGTAAGTCAAAACTCTTGACTTTTTGACTTACCCATATTAAACAAAGATATCAAATGTGAAGTTACTGTTTCTCAACATAGCCTCCATCTAGGTCTACACTCTTCTGAAAGCAGTGTTCCCACCTCTATAGCCTATCCCTGAAGAATCCTGTGCTTTTCAATTTATGCCACATCAAAATTGCTGTTGTTTTATCACAATAATACCTAAATGAAAACTATAAAAAATGGAAATTCTTGAAATGAAATTTAAAAGTATTATTTGGGGGCTTAAAAAGGATTCTGTGGACAACTAAGTGTGGCAAACTCTTGTTTAAGAAAAGTTCAACAGGGACTCAGATTGTGTTCCTTTTCAAAGTTCTTTGTTTTGAAAACAAAAAGAAGTCTGAAGGGGCAAAATCGGAGTTGTAAGACAGATGGGGTAAGATATACCCATTGAAAAATGTAGCATAATCGTGAAGGAAAAAGATTCCTTGGTACAACTTTCCTTCTATCTCACCAATGCTGTTTTCAATTTTCTTGAGATGTATATCTCAAGAAAATTGAAAACATATGCCCCAGTGATTGTCCTGTGTCCTTCAAGAAAATCTATCAAGATGACCCATTTGGAATCATAAACACAGTCACCATCACTTTCTGAGCTGACCTGTCTTCATGAAATTGAGCAGGATCAGCAGATCCCATGGAATCCTGGTGTGACACTGTGGGATAAAGCACTGGACCACAGGGTCAGTCTGAACCACAAGGTCAGAGGTTCAAACTCACCATCTGCTCCTCAGAAACCTGATAAAGGGTCATTATGAGTTGGAACCATCATTATAAGCATATAACAACAACAAAGCAGATCCCCCAGTCAGTCACTGTTTTGATTACATGCATTTAAAAACAAGAGTAACACAAGTGTATTCCTGGGAGAACTTGTCTGCAGCCATCCTCTGACGCAGACGTTCTGCATGTTCTTTTTGGAATAAACCCATGCAAGTATGAATTGGAGCACTACAGCAATACTGTTTTACTTACCCTCATATATATATAACGTGCACATGCAAATACTGTATGTGGCATGCTTAGGAAACTAAAGTGTGAGGGGGTTGTATGATTTACAAAAAAAAAACAAAACCCAACAACCTAGAATGTATGTGTCATTTGCATAAAAATGTGGTATCTCTTTCTATTTGTCATCTTCCTGCCACCATTTGCCCTGCTAAGTAAATATCAATGAGTTATCAGTATTCTCCCTTCTAGTTCCTTACCTCCCAACTTTGTGCAGGCTACCACCACCCCTTACTAATGCCTATCCATCTACTCACACCAAAATGACGGAGAGTGGCTATTCAATATAACCTCCACTTCTGATACGGAGCAGTTAGACTTGTCAGCCGAATCACACACATTCTGCTATCATTACTGCCCTGAATCATGTGTTCAGTTTACCTTTCCTGGGAGTTTTATTCACAAAACAGAGAAGTGGCACTTCACTTAGAAGGAAATTTAATCAGGAAAACGGTGGTGAAAAGGGATACTCAGTTCCCCAAGCACCACATATCAAATATTGGTAGCTCAAAACTGATTAGCTAGGTATCTGTCAATGGTGACTGAATTAGCATGTACTAATTCTTATCAAAATGGGGATACTGCGGAAGAAAGATATGACAGTCTGCTTTCGTAAAGATTTACAATCTTGAAAACCCTGCAGGGCAGTTATACTCTGTCCTACATACTCAGTATGAGGTGAAATCATCTTCATGCAAAGGGCTTGGTTTTGATTTAGGGCATCAGACAGTTTCTGTAGGTATCCTCTGGGGTCAAAATGATTATAAAGCAGGAATTATATGCTCAACTGGCAGGAAGCAAGTTTGTATGTAAGATACTCAAAGTTTCAGATAACTGAACATTGTAACTCAATGGCACAATGTTGTTATTGTTGCTAAGTGTCATCAAGTTGCTTCCGACTTATGGTGACCCTGTATAGGGCTTCCAAGGAGCAGCTCGTTGGTCTGAACTTCTGACCTTGTGGTTGGCAGTCCAGTGCTGATCCTACTGCATACCTGCTATCTTAGTGGTATAATATGTTATAAAAAGTGTTTGATGCTCTTGAGCTGCATGAATAGAAGCATTGTGCCCAAGACAAGGTCAACAATTCTGTGTTCTCTCAGCTAGTGTGATACATTGTGTTCTACCCTTGCATACTGGTGGATTTTAGTGGATTTTAGCCCATGCAAAGGAAAGAAGAGAGGATGTTTGTCGTTGCCTACTGTTGAGTAGGTTCCAACTCATAGTGACCCTATCTAGGGTTTTCAAGGAGTGGTGGTGGGTTTGAACTGCTGACCTTGCAGTTCAAACTGATTTTGCAGTCCAGTACATGATCCTGCAGTGCCACACCAGGTGTTTAGTAGTCTAGAAATGACAACAGAAGGCAACCAGTTAGAAGATTCCAGGATGTTCAGTTGAGAAAATGTATGCCTTAGAGATGGAAAGATATGATAGTTGTTTTCAGATCTTTGATGCACTGAGACATGCAAGAGAGCTTAGAATAATCTTGAGTATTTCTAAGAGTGAAACGAGATCAATGAATGAAAGTTAGAGGGAAGTAGCTTTTAGCTCAAGAGTTTTCTAAGTTGTTGGGATCTATAGAGGCCTGTTTTGTCTGGTGACAATCTCCCTGTCACTAAAGAAGGCAGGTCAGCTAAGTAGCTTACACAAAGTGTCAATCTTAAACTATTATGGTTTGACCTTCTGGAAAATACCCTATTTGGGGCTTGGGTACAACTGACATTGCTGCAGAATAATTTCCTCTTTTTAAAGAGAAGCAAGTGGGATTAACTGATGAAGACTATGGGATGCTTGTTCTTAACACAGTTTCCTAAGGGCAGGCTGCCATTACCAGTGAGAGAAAATGACAGATCATCACTGCAAATTCCCTGTTAAAAGTCCCTTTTTGCCAGAAATATTTGATGAAAGAACCAATGGTATCACAACTGCTCAATAATCTTCCTGAAGTACAATAGCCATCCCTTATTTTATGAAAGAAAAGATGGTTAAAAACTAACCTTGGACAGCCAAGATTCAAGGGAGAAACCTTTGGGATTCTTTGAGGATTTCATTAGAAGAGGGAAAGATAAAATGTTTATGCTGATAAAAATAAGGTTGAAAATTTTTCATTTAATAGATGAAGAAATTAAGATCCAGAAAGCAAGATACACAGCTGACTCCAGGTCTGGTGCCTCTCAACCCACTACTTTCCCTAATACAACGCACACCTGTAAAAGCTGATGAAGAGATGAAGATCTCCCTGGCCCTCAGGCCCTACTGCTATCTTAGAGTAAAACTATCCCATATAAAGCAAGAAAGAACATTCATGCACTCAACTACATGACAGTGTCTACTAGAAAGAACCCTGGTGGTACAATGACTAAGCCCTCAGCTGCTACCCAAAAGGTCAAACCCACCAGTCACTCCAAGGGAGAAAATGTCTGGTGATCTGCTCTCAGAAAGGTTACAGCCTAGGAAACCCTATGAGGCAGTTCTATTATGCCATATGGGGTCACTACAATTTGGAGTCTACTCCATAAAAACAAGGATATTTCATTGATTTTAGAGGGGGAAAAAAAGGAAGTATCTGCTAGGATTGAACTGCAAGGTCAGTGGTTCAAGCTCACCAGCTGCTCCTCGGAAACCCTATACAGGTCACTATGGGTCGGAACCTACTAGACAGCACTTAACAATAGCAACAACAATCTGCTAGGACAGCCCAAAAATGTTCAGTGTGCTTTGAGCAAAGGTTGCATTACCCTTGGGTAAAAGGTGAGGAGGAAGATATTCTAATTCTAGGTAGAAGGGGATGCAGAGTCACTCAACAAGTGTATGTTGCAGCCATTAGTACAGAACATGGCAGAGACAAGACTTAATATCCTTGAAAGAGGACGATAGCCAAATACTCTGTGCCTTATTTCCTGTGTGATACACCATTTGTGTTTCCTCCTATCAAAAACCTTTCATCTCCTGACCACTTGTTAAGTGCAGGTCAAGTATGTAAATTGGAGAATAAGCTTTTATCTAAGGAGCTCTGGTGGTGTAGTGGATTATGTGTCGGGCTGCTGACTGCAATGTCATCAGTTTGAATCCACCAGCTGCTCCAAGGCAGAAAGATGGGGCTTTCTGCTCCCGTAAAGATTTACAGCCTTGGAAACCTTATACAGCGTCACTGTGAGTTGGAACCGACTCGATGGCACAAAACCACCACCAGCTGGCTTTTACCTATGATTTTTATAATTCTTTCTTACCTAAGGTTAATTATTTAACACAATGCTATCCAATTTCTTCAACAAAATTTAATTTACTAATGATTTTCCTCATTGCAAAGGATTGATGTTTGAAGCATATTAAGTAGAAAAGGAAAGAAATAAGTATCTCTTTTATGAGTTCTTGTTTTTCTTTTTCTTTTTAAGTAAGTTACTATCAATTACTTGTGGTTTTTTTGTCAACAAAAATACCTGTCATGGTCTAATTGGCATTTCCCTGGGTATAGGTACTTAGCAAAGGCTCTATGTTCTTTTGGGATTCTTGGTACAAATTAGAATCCCTTGTAGAACTCTTAAAAAATAAAAAATAACTGGGTGCCACCCTAGTTCAGTTGAAGTCAAATCTCTGGATTCGGGCACCTGTGTTTTGAAAAAGTTTTCAAGTGATTCTATTGTACAAAAAGAATTAAGAACCCCCGAGATAAAGCAAATATAATAAGAATGAATTGCATAAGTGATACATAATTAAATCTCTCAATTAATACGCTGTTGTTGTTGTTAAATGCCGTCAAGTAGGTTCTGACTCATAACGACCCTGTATAGGGTTCACAAGGAGCAGCTGGCAAGTTTGAACCACCTACTGTTTGGAGCTCTGGTAGCGTAGTGGTTACGAGTCGGGCTGCAAACCTTAAGGTCAGTGGTTCAAAACTACCAGCCGCTCCGCGGGAGAAAGATGAGGGTTTCTACTCCCGTAAAGATTTACACCCTCAGAAACCCTGTACAGGGTCGCTATGGGTCGGAACCGACTCGATGGCACTTAACAACAACAACAACTGTTTGGTTAGTAGTCCAGTGCTTATCCTACAGAGTCAACCAGGACTCCTTCAATTAACAAAGGCCTTTACAAATTATATGTATCCATTCATTATCAGATGCTAACAAATCATCAGTAGTCTGAATGTGCTTAAAATGAACATTTCTCCATAGTGAATAGAAGTTAAGTGCTATTTTCCTCCTAGTCAATATGCCATTTTCCTCTACTCAAGAAAGATGTTAGTGTGATGTGCTTTGATAAAGATTGCTAAGGTTCTTTGTCTGTTTGTTTTTTATCTTAATATCTAGAGAGTGACCTAGTTATTTCAACTTATAGGAGGCTTTTTATCAAATCACTTTCTGTTAAACCAAGTTGTTTTGTTTTGTTTTTAATCGTAGTAATCTAGAGAGTAACATTGTTATTTCAATTTATAGGAGGCTTTGTATCAAATCACCTCTGTTAATCCTTGACGGCCTAGTGATTTGGTAAAATGGCTTTCGCCTTCCTTTCTTCTGCATCCTAATCTTATTTAGGAGAAAAGATTGACATTGTCAAAGAATTCATTTTGCTCAGTTCAACCATTAACACTCCTGGAAGCAGCAGTCAAGAAATCAAAAGATGTATTGCATTAGGCAACTCTGATGCACAAGACCTCTTTAAAGTGTTGAAAAGCAAAGATGTCAGTTTGAGGACTAAGGTGCATCTGATTCAAGCATTGTATTTTCAATAATTTCATATGCATCTGGAAGCTGGACAATGAATAAGGAAGACTGTAGCAGAATTGATGCATTTGAGTTATGGTGTTGGAGAAGAATATTGAAAGTACTATGGACTGCCAAAAGAACAAACCAATCTGTGTTGGGAGAAGTACAGCTAGAATGCTCCTTTGACTTCATCTCTCATACTTCACACATATTATCAAGAAAGACCATTTCCTGCAGAAGGATATCGTGTTTGGTAAAGTGGAGGGTCAAAGAAACAGAGGAAGACCCCCAACAAGGTGGATTGGCACAGTGGCAGCAGCAATGGGCTCAAATGTAGCAGCAATGGGCTCAGTTGTAAGGTTGGCACAGGACCTGGCAGTGTTTCATTCTGTTGTGCATAGGGTCATTATGAGTTGATAATGACTCAATGGCACCTAACAACAACAAATCTTAATTATAGAAGAAATCAGGGCTTTAAACAGTATGAATGGCCTCATCTGAAACATGAGGACTGGATTTTCAGTGAGAACAGTATTCTTCAACTGAGCACTCAATATAGGAAGACAGTGGATATTTTCTCACAATACTGATATTATGTTACTGCAGAAATGTTAGGTTGCTACACATGTCTGCCTGAGATTGAAAGAGAGAGTCAGTAGACACAACTGGTAGAATTTGTAGTCCAAGTGCTAATGATAACAAGACAATGTGAGAGATTTTAAAAGTTAAAAGAAAGAAATAATTGAATAGAACCCATAGGCAGGAAAATAACACTGGAAAAACATAAGGAACCAAATAAAAATTGGGCAAATGAAAAATATAGTCATTAAAAGGCAAAACTTAGTAGACATCTCAAAGTAGATGATGGTAGAAAGGCCTGTGATTTGGAGGATCAATCTGAGAATGGCTCATAGAAACACATAAAGGGAGAAAATTATGAAATTGAAGTCCAGGTAATGTGAGAATAGAATGAGAAAACCCAATATAAATCTCGGAGGAGTGCTGAAGAAAAGGATAGAAGGAATGAAGGAGAGTCAGTAAATGATAGAGATAATGACAACGAATTTACCAGAATTGAAGGTAACTTTCATATCTAAAAAGGCACTTGGATTTTAAGTGGAATAAGTAAAAATCAATCCACCTATGTTCATAATAAAGAACATCAAATGCAAAGGTTGAATATTAAAGTTTTACTAAGTAGAACATTAAAATTCTCTTAAGAAAGGAAACTCAAGTAGGTTATTGAGGAGTTGCATCACCTCTTGCCTGGTGGTTTTCATCAGCTTCCAGTGAGAGAAAGGAATAAGAACTGACAAGTAGCCAGATAGGCTCCAAGCAGAGTCCACCAGAAGGGTAGGAGATTTGGTTCAAAGAGAAGGTGATGAGTTCACCTAAACCACGTTGCTACAATTTGCTGATGACATGGATTTGGGCTTTTATCATGGATTGAATTGTGTCCTTTCAAAATATGTGTTGCAAATCCTAAACCCCTATACCAGTGGATGTAATCCCATTTGGGAATAGAATTTTCTTTGGTATGCTAATGAGACCCTATCAGTCACCTTTGAGATGTAAACAGAGCAGATTTGGTGCAGAGAAGTAAGCAGAAATGACGGAAAGATAGAAGCCACATGGGGATCTCCAAGGCATGCCAAGAAGAAGCTAAGGATAAAGATTCCCACCCCCAGTGGACAGAGAGCCAGCCTCCTAAATTTAGACTTCAATCCTCCTAACATAAATAAATGTTTGTTAAAGTGACTTACTTGTGGTATTTCTATAATGTTATTGTTGTTAAAAGGAGCTCTGGTAGCTGGTAGCGTCTTGGTTACGAATCGGTCTGCGAACCTGAAGGTCAGCAGTTCGAAACTATCAGCTGTTCAGTGGGAGAAAGATGAGGCTTTCTGCTCCCATAAAGATTTACAGCCTCGCAAACCCTGTACAGGGTCGCTATGAGTTGGAACCGACTTCGCGGCACATAACCACCAACCACCACCACCATTGTTGTTAAACGCCATCAAGTCAAGTCCTACTCATAGCGATCTTTTATAGGGTTTCCGAGAAGCAGCTGGTGGGTTTGAACCACCAATCTTGTACTTAGCAGTCCAGTGCTTATCCTACACACCATACCAGGAGCAACACTGAAAAACGAAGAAGCTTCCATCTCCTGATCTGTTTTTTAAGGGTCAGAAATCTTAAATTACTGGAATTTATCATCTTTCTCCACTTTCATAGTTGTTAAGTGCCATCCTGCTGGTTCCTCCGACTCATAGTGACCCTTTATAGAGTGTCCGAGAAGCAGCTGGTGACATTGAACCACAGACCTTGCAGTCCAGTGCATTAACTCACAGTGCCACACCAGGACTCCACTTTTATAGCAGATGCACAAAAAAGAGGATGGTGAAAATATTCTCCCAGAGGAGGGATTCTCAACCAAGGATACACATTAGAGTTACCAATCAAGAGTTTAAATATACCAGTGCCCCAGAAGGGATTAATGTTTTGTTTGTATATGTTTTCATAGCATCCCAGGGGATTCTAATGTACAATTGGGGTTGAGATCCATTTTTAGAACAGAGTTTCTCAACTTCAACACTATTGATATTTGGACTGGATTCTTCTTTGTGGTATGTGTGTTTAAGTCTGTGTGTGTGCGTGGGATGTATTCTTTATATTGGAGGAGACAGAAACCAAGCGCTCTTAGGTGACACCCCCAACATATCCAATGTATTTGGTTCTGTAAACAATACCTACAAAATGCATCCTGAATCTGTCTGTCTACTTCTCTTCATCCCCAAAGCCACCACTTTGTTGTTATCATTCATCTCTTATCTTGTTTTTGTTTTTTTTTTGTAGTAAGGTGCCATTGCATCGGCACCAATTCATAGCAATCCTATGCACAACAGAAGGAAACACTGCCTGGTCCTGCGCCAACCACACAATCGCTGCTAAGCCTGAACCCATTGCTGCTGCCACTGTGCTAATCCATCTCACTGGGGGGGTCTTCCTTCTTTATCTGACCTTCCAATTTATCAAACATGATTTCTTTCTGCAAGGACTGATCCCTCCTGATAATATGTCTGAAGTATGAGAAACGAAGTCTGGCCATTCTGACTTTCAACGAGCATTCTGGCTGTGCTTCTTCCAACACAGATTGGTTTGTTATTTTAATATTATCCTCTGACACAATAACTCTAATGCATCAATTCTTCTGCAGTCTTTCTTACTCACTGTCCAACTGTCAGTTGTATATGAGATTATTGAAAATACCATGGCTTGGGTCAGATGCAACTTAGTCCTCAAACTGACATCTTTGTTTTCCAACACTTTAAAGAGGTCTTGTGCATCAGATTTGCCTAATGCAAGATGTCATTTGATTACTTGACTGCTGCTTCCATGAGTGTTAATGGTTGATGTGAGCAAAGTGAAATCTTTGACAACTTCAATCTTTCTCCATTTATATGGACGTTGTTTATTGGTCCAGTGGTGAGGATTTTTGTTTTCTTTACATTGAGATGCAATCCACACCAAAGGCTGTGGTCTTTGAGTTTAAGAAGTATCTTAAGTCTTCTTCACATTCAGCAAGCAAGGTTGTATCATCTGTATATTGCAGGTTGTTAATAAATCTTCCTCCAATCTGGATGCCACGTTTCTCTTCATATAATCCAACTTCTCGGATTCTTTGCTCAGCATACAGATTGAATAAGTATGGTGAAAGAACACAACCTGGCACACATCTTTCCTAATTTTAAGCCATCTGGTGTTCCCTTGTTCTGTTCGAACAACTGCCTCCTGTTCTATGTATAGGTTCCTCATAAGCACAATTAAGTGTTCCAGAATAATCCTTCTTTGCAATGTTGGCCATAGCTTGTAATGATCCACACAATTGAAAGCCTTTGCATAGTCAATAAAGCACAGGTAAAAATCTTTCTAGTATTCTCTGCTTTCAGCCAAGATCCATCTGACATCAGCAATGATATCCCTAGTTCCACGTTCTCTTCTGAATCTGGCTTGAACCTCTGGAAGTTCTCTGTCAGTGTATGGTTGCAGCCATTTTTGGATTATCTTTAGCAAGATTTTACTTTCATGAAATATTAATGATATTGTCCAATGATTTCTGCATTTATTTGGGTCACCTCTCTTTGGAATGGGCACAAATACGGATCTCTTCCAGTCAGTAAGCCAAGTAGTTGTCTTCCAAACTTCTTGGCATAAATGAGTGTCTCCAGTGCTGTATCAGTTTGTTGAAAGATTTCAATTTGTGTTCCATCACTTCTTTGTACCTTGTTCTTTGCCAATGACTTCAATGCTCCTTGGACTTCTTCCTTCAGTATCATTGGATCTTGATCATATGCTACCTCTTGAAATGGCTGAACGCCAACCATTTCTTTTTGGTATTGTGACTCTGTGTATTCCTTCCATCTTCTTTTGATGCTTTCTGCATTATTCAATATTTTGACCATAGAGTCCTTCAATATTGCAAGTTGAGGCTTGCATTTTGTCTTCAGTTCCCATAGCTTGAGAAATGCTGAG
>NW_006408913.1:166998-180554 GCF_000296735.1 Chrysochloris asiatica
TATGATGTTCTTGATGTCATCCCACAATTCTTCTAGTCTTCTGTCTTTAGTGTCTAATGCTTCAAATCTGTTCTTCAGATGATCTCTAATATTCAAGGTCATATTTTGGCTCTCGTGGACTTGTTTTCATTTTCTTCAGCTTTAGCCTGAATTTGCATATGAGCAATTGATGATCTGTTCCACAGTCTGCCCCTGGCCTTGTTTTGGTTTAGGATATGGAGCTTTTCCACCTTCTCTTTCCACAGATGTAGTCTATTTGATTTCTGTGTATTCCATCTAGTGACATCCATGCGTATAGTCATCTTTTATGTTATTTATAAAAGGTATTTACAATGTACAAATCATTGGTCTTAAATTATTCTATCATGTGATCTCCAGCATTGTTTCTATCACCAAGGCCGTATTTTCCAAATACTCGTCCTTCCTCTTTGTTTCCATGCTTTGCATTCCAGTCGCCAGTAATTATCACTACATCTTGATTGCACATATGATCATTTCAGACTGAGGAAGTTGGTAGAATTCTTCAATTTCATCATCACTGGTTTTAGTAGTTGGTGAGTAAATTTGATTAATAGTGGTATGAACTGGTCTTCCTTGTAAGCATATGAATATTATCCTATCTCTTATCTAAACCACTGCAATGGCTTCCTAATGGTACTCTCATTTCCATTTTAATTCAGTCTCCACGCAACAGATAGCAAAGCAAAGCTACTTTTTTAATTAAACTTTTCTTTGTGAATTCAGTGAAGGTTTACAGAATAGATCAGTCTCACATTCAATAAATCTTACACCTTGTGTCATTACAATGATTGCAATCCCTTCCCTGTACCATCAGCTAGCAGTCTTTACCTCTATTCACTTTAATTCTTACAGCCCTCCTTGTGTCTTCCACTACCTTCATCTTTTTCATGCCAAACTTCTTCTTGTATATTTCCTTCCCCACACCCAAGTTAACATGTGTCTACCCTGTACCCAGTGAATAATTTCCCTTTCCCTCCAACCCCTAGTAACCATCATAGAATGTTTCTTTTAGAAAGAAAACATTTTCTTAGCTTTCTATAACAGTGGTCTCATACAATATTTGTCCTTTTCTAATAAACTAATTTCAGTCAGTATAATGTCCTCCAGGTTCATACATGTTATGAGGTGTTTTGGAGATTCATCATTATTCTTCAGTGTTGCATAGCATTCCATTGTTTGTATGTACCAAAGTTTACTTAACCATTCTTCTGTTTGTTGATAGGCATTTAAGCTGTCTCCATGTTTTTGATATGTCTCCTGTAGACAGCATATTGAAGGATCCTGTTTTCTTCTCCATTCTTCTCTCTCTGTCTCTTAACTAGTGCATTTAATCCATTTATATTCAGTATAATTATCAATATGTATGAATTGATTGCTATCATTTTGCTGTGGGATTTTTGCTGTGTGTGTGGTGTTCTAGTTTCCTTGTTCCATATAAATTTCTGCCTTAAGTTCAGTTTGTTTGTAGGTTTTTTCATTTTCTTCATTGCTGTTGTTTTAATGTTTGCTAAATCTTTCTGATTTTCTCCTTTTTTATTTTATGTGAAGGTATATTAACTTTCTTTGAGGTTGCTCTATAACCTATTGATTTTTTTTTTTTTTACCATTTTAAACCATCTGTTTTATTCCTCACCAGTTGTACGTTCTGTCTCTACACTATTCCCTCTTTTGGATTTGTAGTTGACTTCGTTGTAAATTGACATCTCTGGTTCCCTATTTTTAGTCTTCTAGATTTGTTTCTTTTCCTTTGGATACTTCTGTATCTGGATTGAGTTCTGGGTGTTGTTGTCATGTATGTTAATCTCAGGTTGTTGTCTGTTGTTGCTTCTCACTCCAAAGAACATCCTTTAGGATTCAAAAAGTTGGTCTGGATATTACAAATTCCCTTAATTTTTTGTTTATCTGGAAATGTCCTTTATATTTGAGGGACAGCTTTGCTGGGCATGATTCTTAGTTGGCAATTTTTATTTATTTATTTTTTTTTCAGAGTTTTGTATATGTCATCCCATTGTCTTCTTACCTACATAGCTTTGGCTGAGAAACCAGAGCTTAGCCTTATTGGTTCTCCTTTGTAGGTAACTTCTTTTTTCCTGAGTTACTCTCAGGATATTTTCTTTTCTTTGGTTTTGGAAAGTTTGATTATGATATGTCTTGGTGATTTTCTTTTGTGGTCTATCCTGTTTGGGTTTAGTTCATCTTCTTGAATGGCTCTTTTCTTGTCTCTCATGATGCTAGGAAAATTTTCTTTTAGCAACTCTTCAACAATTTTCTTCTTGATTTTTATTGTCTCTTCCTGTTCTGGAATTCTGATCAACTGTAAGCTATTCATGGTATCCAACATAAATCTTATGCTTTATTCTGGTTTTGCATTCTTTTTTCAGATTGTTCTTCTAGCTTACTAGTATTAAGAGATTTATCCTCAAGTTCACTAATTTGGGCTTCCATTGACTAAAATTTACCCCTTTGCCCTTTCAAGATATTTTCCATTTCTGATATCTTAGTATTAATCTTCTGGATTTCTATTTGAAGATTTTGTATTGTTTTAAAATTTGCATTTATTTTGCCTGTTTGTTCTTTAGTGTTTTCCTAAATTCTTCTAAAGTTTTTTCTGTATTCTTACTTTCCATGATGTTGATGTCAATCAGCTGAAGGAACCTAAATATCATTCTTTTGAATTCTTTCTCAGGTAGTTCCATTATCTTTTCTCCCTCAGAAATGTTTTCTGGCTCTGCATCTTGGGAATTTGTTTGAGCCACTCTATCTTGATTCTTCATGTAAGATAAAATCTTTTGTTGTCTCCGAGACAGTGTGGTGTCATTGTATTTGTATTTAATTAATGATTATGTTTGTATGTTGGTATACTCTTAGGCTCTCACCAATTGTCTCCTGGTGGGTGTAATTAGTAAAAGAAACATGTGCACCATTTTCCATTTGCTGTTCATGTAGCTCAGTTTAGGGTAGATTTGGCTGGTGTTAGCTGACGTCTATTGTTGATCAAGTGGTACAGGAGCTGGTATTAGCTCTTGTCCAGTACGTGGAGCTGCAGAGGATACAGTTGTGAACTGTATGAACACAATTTCTGTCTCCCATCAGGTGGGGTGAGGGAAGAAAGCACACACAGGAAAACAAAAGAAGCAAACAACAGTGAAAACACAACATACTAAAAGAGAAAAAAGGGCAAAAAAGGCAGCAAGAAGTAAAATAGAGTATAATAACTAAAAAGAGAAAAAAGTACAGAAAAATAGAGCTGTACTAGAGAAAACTAAGAGAAAAAAATAAATGGAAGAGAATTGAACATTAAAAAATAGAGAAAAGGAAGATGAAACTAGATACTACAGAGTAGTAAGGAAAGATCAAGAGAAAAAAAGAAGAGAATGGAAATGAGAAACTGAAGAAAAGAAAAAAAACAAAAGCTGAGATACAAAGAATAAAAAAGGAAGAGAAAGAGAGGAAGAAAGAAAGAATATGCAAACAAAACAACAAAAGGAAAAATTAACAAACAAACAAAAACAGTGCAGTTATTGGACCTAGAGAGGAGAAAATTTGGGGCCTCCTGCTGGCCAAGGAACTCACGAGGTGGGTGGAGGAGGGATGTGACAGTGGAGTTCCCAGCCCCAGATGGAGTTCCTATAGGCCTAGGCATTGTCTGTGTTCAGGACACTCTGAACATAGACAATTGGTTCAGAAGTAGTTCATGGAGGCCCTTCAGGTTGCTAGCTTCAGTGTCTGTCAGAACTAGAGGGCAGCTGAAGGCAGAGTTAGTGACTATAGATCTGGAGTAGAACCTACTTGAATCCAGGCACCAAGGCATCACAGTAGGCATTCCCCTTCACACTGGCTCAAATTGCATGACTCTGAACTCTGGGAAAGTAGGGTCTGAGCTAGGGTAGATGAGGGTGGAAGCTGATCTCACCTTTCTTATCCAAGAGAATGTGGGGAACAAGAAGAAATCCCTTTTTTTCTGTCTCCCATGTGAAAATGCAATGTCAGGCCACCATCTGTCTGTCTCTCCAAAGGTACTCATAAAAGTTCAAAATGGCTGCACCCATCTGACCAGCAGTTCGTTCACCAGTCTCCTTCTTTTGCCACCCATGCTTAGCTTCTCCTCCCAGTAGGTATTCAATCCAGCTCTCTAACCTTTCCTCTGAAGCTCAGGGTTCCAGAATTGTCTTCTGTGTCTGTTTCATTTGGTCCCCCATATCTTTATAGAGGGTCTGTGTAGCCTAGTATACCATCTTGAAGATAGCAAAACTCTTCAAATAGAATTTGGTCATGTCTCTTTTCTGCTAAAATCCTTTCCATGACTTCCCTTTACAGTTGGAACCAAGACCAAAAATTTCAGCTTGTATTAGAAGGTACTATATGATTTCACCCCTTCCAGTCTTCTTAGACCCACTTAGCACTGTTTCCAACTAGCTTATCAGTTCCAGCTATATTAGCCCACCTTCTTTTAGTTTTATAAATCATTTAGTTCTATGAATCACCTACTCAAATGCTTTCTTTCCTTGGATCCTTTGCTGGAATGTTCCCTCTGCTTGGAACATCCTTTCCTCCCTTGTTGTAGGCCAAATCCTGTTCTGTATAAAGGTATCAGTTTAATTTCCACTTACTCAAAGAAGTCTTCCTTGACCACCATCTTCCACACCAATCTAAATTGGGCCATCATTATACTGTCTACTTGGAGAAGAAGATTAAAAGTACCATGGACCGTCAGAAGAACAAACAAATCATTGTTGGAAAAAGTACAGTCAGAATGCTCCTTAGAAACAGGGATGGCCAGACTTCATCTCTCATGCTTCAGACATATTATCAGGAGGGACCAGACCCTGGAAAAGGACATCATGCTTGGTAAAGTGGAGGGTAGGTGAAAAAGAAGAAGACCCCCTCCAATGAGATGGATTGTCACAGTGACAGCAGTAATGGGCTCAAGCATAACTACTATTGTGAGGTTGGCACTGGACCAGATAGTGTTTCATTCTGTTGTGCATAAGGTCACTATGGATCAGAACTGATTTAACAGCACCTAACAACATACTCTCTCTTAATACCTTCTACTTTGCCTTTATTATGCCTTCAGAGTTTATAGCCATGTGATTCTTTGTTTTCCACCAGAAAGTAAGCTCTATGAGATAAAGACTATGCCTTTTATGCTTATCCTGAGCATATTTCCATGCCTGGTATAAGTTCAGCATTTTATAAATATCCATTGTCTAAATGACCAGACAGTATGAGATTCTATAGAAAGGGATAATGAAATGAAGCTCAGTTGGACATTAGTATTGGGGAGGTAAAGATGGCAACTTTGCACTACCATTGAGGATGTTGATAGTAAAGGGGATGTTGTTTTGTTGTGCCGTGGAGTCAGTTCCAACTCACAGTGACCCTGAATAGAGTTTCCCAGACTATAAATCTTTGCAGGAGCAGAAAGCCTCCTCCTTCTCCTGCTGAGCAGCTGGTAGGCTCAAATCAGTGCCCTTGTGATTTGCAATCTAGTGCTTATCCTACAGAGTCACGGCAGGGAATATAAAAAGTTAAATACTCAGAAAGGGGTATAAGGATTTTTAGGAAGTTTTTTGTTTTCAGTTCTCTGCAGAATAGCATCAGTGACGGAGATAGGCTTCCTTACCTGTACATGTTCTCAAGAAACACCCCCTGAGTTTTGTCAGCATGCAGGAAAGCTCTGCAGGGGTGATGGGTACTGGCAGATTTGACGCTGGTTCCCTCCTCTGACAACTATCACTAACCACAGTTGTATCCAGTGGCCATCGCCATGCCTCTTATCAAGTCAGTCCCCATTTCAGACTGAAAGTCATTTTCTTTTTAGACAACTCACTCTGTCTAACAGAACTGTAAATATGATCTTTAAGAACAGCTAACCTGAATACTTGGGGTTGATTCCAACAGGAACTAAGAATTTCTTCATCATTCTCACTTACAGAATTACAAGGAAATGATGAAGGTTGAGTTTTGTAATTAATTCCAAGCATCATTACCCAGAAAAGTCTTACCTCTTGCTGTGGAGTCTCAGTCTATTGGAATATACCTGATGAAATGGCTTCTTTGGTTTGTGGGAGGTTGGGCAAATCACTTAGTTTTTCTGAACTTCAGTTTCTCACCAGTGGGAAATAAAAAGGGGGTGGCGGTTAGATTAGACTATGGGTTTGTGGTCAAAGATACACATAGAGTCAGGGTCTTGGGAGGCAGGACCCATGTCTACGTATTTTTTAAAGACTTTACAGATGACACTGACATACACTACTGGTAACTGGTTTAGGTTCTTTTAAGTAAGTGCTAACATGATATATTAATACCCTCACTATGTTTAAAGTAAAATCATATCTAATAATAATATTAAAATGTCCCTAATGAAATCTGGGTGCTATGATTGCATTTAAATTGGTTCTTTTTTTCTTCTTCAAATGAACACTTATTTAGATGAATAATTCATTTACCATCAAATAAATCTAAGTACTAATGCCATATTAATCTACATGACTCTGATATAGAGCCATCTCTTAAATTAAACTGATAACTTGGTTGGGAAGAAAACTGTTGCTTGTAAATGAGATATCTTAATTTAAAAATGTTCTAGAGCATGAAAAAGATTGGCTTTAACCAAACTATCTCATTTCTTTATCAAGTCTTTAGACCCGAGAATTAGAGGAAAGGTTTTATATTAGGGATAAGAATAAAGAACTGAAACTTATAATGAAATGGAGAACAGAAATTACAGGCCTGGCTAAAAAGCAGAACATATCTGTAGGGGAATCACGTTCTTATAATAGAACCCAGTGGGTGAGTAGCAAAGAGCTGATGACAGAGATTAAATCCTGGTGGGATGGGCTTAGAATTCACTGCTGGATCTCAGCCCCTGAAGTCTGTGCAGACAGGCAGGAGAAGTGTTCTGAGCAATCTATGGATGGACTAGATGCTCCCATACCTGCCCCAAGGAATACACAGATAAACTCCATCACCTTGTAGCTGGCAAATGTATGGCAACACTCTACTGATTTGAAGTGCCTTCATCATGTCAAAATTAAGACTCAAGTAGGATTAGATCCAAGGTAGAGAAAAACAATATATGTTTTTCTTGCATATCCAACAGATTATAAGCCAACTGAGACAGTAAAGGGATGTTCCCTGGCCCGTGTACCCAGAGCCTTGTTGAAATCTAAGTCTAAATCAAATGATCTCTAAAAGACAGGCAACTTCCAATTGGATGCATATCTCCAATGATAAATGAGAAACTGACCTAAAATAAAAACCGGTAGCAGAAGAAATAGGTCTCCACTTAAAACAATGTCCCATTAAACATACATAAAATTACTTAGCAAAAAGAAAGAAAGACTATGATAAAATCTAAATAAGACTATCCAATTGTTGTTTTCAAATAGTATTTATCCTTACACTGCATTGATCTGAAAAAGGTTGAGAGAAGGTTTAGAAATTCATGATGTCAACCATGTTTGAAGATTCCAGAAAGAAACAGAAGGTACAGCCTCCTAAAGGCTTCTGCTGAACTGAAAGTGAGAGACAGAATGGTGCAGTGGGGACAACGAAGCTCTGGAAGCAGGTGAACAGGAACTGAGAAACAGAAAAGTTAAACAACTTGCCCAAGATCACATCATTTGTGAGACATGAAGTCAGGATTAATACTCAGGCAGATCTCAAGTGAATATGTTGAAGAGGAGAAAAAGCCTGGTGTGGCGCTGTGGACTAATGTGTCAGACTGCAAGTCTTTGGAACTGCAATATCAGTGGTTCAAGCTCACCAGCTGCTTCAGCATTATGCTCTTTAAAAATCTATCTATATGGGATCCAATTGTCAATAGCACCTTGAAAGATTGCCTAGGAAACTTAGGGGCAGGTAAACAGAGCACCTAGGAATAATAGCAATTTAAATTTTTATGTTGAATATTGCACAAGACTAGTTTCCTGGTGTGGCACTGTGGGTTTATGCGCCAGACAGCAAAGCCTTTTGAGCTGCAAGGCTGATGGTTCAAGCCCACCAGCTGCTCCTCGGAAACCCTATACAGGGTTGCTATGGGTCGGAACTGACTTGATGGCACTTAACAACAACAACAACTGTTGTAAAAAATTAAGAAAAGATTGTCTTGTTAAATGAGACATTCTATGTCTCATGTTTACAGGTCAGGTGGGAGGTGGGGAGGAGGGGAAAAATAAAGTGAATCTATGTAAATACTGTTAACTGATGGTATAAGGAGTGGATTTCAGTCAGTATAATGACACAAAGTGTAGTTCGTTGAATCTGGGACTGATGATCATTTTGTAAACCTTCACTCAATTCACAATAAAAAGTGAAAACACTAAAACTATGTTGCCTAATTAAGGAATCCCTCAACTTATAATACCATCATTACATCTGTTGTAGTCAATATATTAAGAATCATCATAGGCTTGGGCTGAATGCTCAGACTGCCTGAGTTTTGATGTGTATGTGTGTTTGATTTTGAAATAATTCTAGATACACATGCAAATGTAAGAAATAATACAGAATAACTCCACTCACCTTTCATCCAGTTCCACCAAATGGTAACATCTTGCTTAACTATAGTGTAATGTCAACACCAGGAAGTAGACATTGGGACAATCCATAGAACTTTTTCAGAGTCACTAGTTATAATGCATGTATGTGTGTGTGTTTAGTTCTATGCAATTTTATCGGCTGTAGATCAGTACAACCACTATCCTACTCAAGATAAAGAATGAGTCTATCACCACAAAGTTCTTTCTTTATAATTTATCTCATTTTTGTTGTTGTTCTTGAGGACACACACACCAATTCCACAATTTCTATATGTATGATTCAGTAACATTGATTACATTCCTCAAGTTGTGCAACCATTCTCTCCCTTCTTTTCCGAGTTGCTCTTCTACCATTAACATAAACTCACTGCCTCCTAAGTTTCTGAGTTTTTAAAAATTTCTTATTCCCTAGTACAAGGATAAGAACTCTATTTAAAGTAGTTTTAGGATATACGACTTCCAGAAAGATGATGCACGAGGCAGACACACTACGCCTCTACAACAAAGATACAAGAGACCAAATAAAATGGACACAAATGAAAATTCTGGCACTGTGAACTTCAGAAAAAAGGTTAGAGAGGTGGATGGAGCGCTTGTTGGGAGGAGCGGCCAAGCAGGGATGGTGAGAGAGGGAGGCTGACTGGTGAACGGTTGGCCAGACACAGCTCTACCATCTTACAAGTAGCTTTAGAAGCAGAAGGAAACCTGGTAGAACAGATTCGTGTGGGCAATGGAAATGATGTGATTTCTTTTTCTCTCCCACTCTCTCCTGGTGACTAAAGGTGTAGCCAGCTCACATCCTTATCTACCCCTAGTGCAGACCCTGCTGTCTGGAAGTTTGGAACCACGTGGTTGAGAGTCATACCAGTGTGAGTTTGGGGCTGGCTGCATCACTTTGGTGTGCCACACTAGTGCCTGGATTCAGGTGGGCTCAGTTCCAGAACTACAAAACCTGCAGAGCCACTAGACCAGCATTTAACTAGCCACCCTGCCCCCATCTTATCTGTGGTCTTAATAGACACTTAAACCAGCTCCATCAAGATCCCCCATGAACTACTTCCAGATTGAGTGCCCTGAACACAAATAACACAGAGGCCAATAGGAACTCCATCTAGGACCAGAACTCTACTGTCACATCCCTTCCACAACTACCACGTGAGCTCCCTGAACTGCAGGAGTCCCCCCAGAGATTTCACCCCTTTGGGTCCAACGACTCCACTTTTTGTTTTCACAAATACAATAACCCCACAATGCCCCAGAGACAATAGACAATTTTAGCTCACACTATGAAACAAGAGAGAGTGGCTCAAACAAGTGACCAAGATGCAGAGCCAGAAAACATTTTTAAAGAAGAGAGGTAATGGAACTGAAAAAGGGTTCAAAAGGATTTTAAATAGGTACCTAGAAAGATTGAGGAAAACAAGAAGAACATAATAAAAACCTTAGAAGAATTCAGGAAAATATCGTAAGAACAAATAGAAAATTAAATGCAAATTTTGGGAAAATACAAACCCTACAATTAAAAATACAGAAGATTAATACTAAGATCTCAAAAATAGACAATACACTGAAAGGGTAAAGAGTAGATGGGAAGCAAAGGAAGCCCAAATTAGTGAGCTTCAAGAGAAATCTCTCAATACTAGTATGCTCGAAGAACAATCAGAAACAAGAATGAAAAATTCTAAAGAAAGCTTAAGAGTTATGCAGGACACCATGAAGACAAACAACTTATGGGTGATCAGAATTCCAGAACTGGAAGAGACAAGCACGGAGAATTTTGTCAAAGAGTTGTTGAAAGAAAAATTCCTTAACATCATGAATGATGAAGAGATACATATACAAAAAGCTGAATGAACCCCAAACAGGATAGATCCCAAAAGAAAATCATGAAAACACATCATAGTCAAACTTTCCAAAATCAAAAACAAGGGAATCCTGAGACCACCTCAGGAAAAACAAAAAGGTACCTACAAAGGAGAACCAATAAGACTGAGCCCTGATTTCTCAGCAGAAACCATGCAGGCAAGAAGGCAATGGGATGACATATACAAAGCTTTGAAAGAAAAAAATTGCCAACCAAGAATCATACAATCAGCAAAGATGTCCCTCAAATATGATTGTGAAATTAGGACATTTATTAATCAATAGAAATTAAAGGAATGACCAGACCAAATTTGCAAAAAATGCTAGAGGGTGTTCTTTGGACTGAGAACCAACAATAGCAGACAACAACCTGAGATTACCATACGTTACAACACCACCCAGAACTCAATCCAGATATACAAGTAAAACAAATCAACAAGACTGAAAATAGGGATCCAGAGACATCAATGTGTTATAAAGTCAACTACAAAGCAAAAAGAAGGAATAGTGTAGATACAAAACTTCCAAATGGCAAGGAAGTCAAGTATATTTCAAGATAAAACAGACTATTTTAAACTGGGAATAAGTTACTAAAATTATAGGGTAAATGCAAAGAAAGATAATACTCTGTATACCAAAATTTTAAAAAGAGGAAAGTCAGAATGGTTTAGGAAACATTAACACAACATAAATGAAAATGAGAATAAAACTCACAAGCAAAATGAACTCAGTATAGAAAATTATATGGAACAAAGAATCTAGCCGCAACCCCCCAACACACACACACACAAACAACAAAAAACTTCACATGGAGAAAAATTATAACAATCAATTCATACCTATTGATAATTACACTGAATGTAAATGGATTAGATTAAAAAGTAGAATGCATAAGAAAACGGTGTCCTCCATTTTGTTGTCTACAAGAGACATAAAAAGATGGAGACTATCTAAATGCCCATTAACAGAAGAACAGCTAACCAAACTTAGGCACATACACACAATAGAATACTACAAAATGTTGAAAAACGATGAATCTGTGAAACACTTCACAAAATTGTTGAACGTGGAGGACATTATGCTGAATGAAATTAGTCAATCACAAAAGGGCAAACATTGTATGAGACCAATGTTGTAAAAAGGTTTTCTTCATAAAAGAAACAGTCTATGATGGATATGGGAGGATGGGGGAGGGAGATTATTCATGGTCTAGAGGGTAGACACAAGTTAACATGGGTGACAGGACAGGCAATATACAACCAGAGGAAGGTTGGCAGAGGGAAGATGAAGGGAGACACAGGGAAGAATGCAATAGTTAAAGTGAATAGAAGTAGATGCTGTTAACTCTTGGTACATGGAGGGGATTACAACCATGTAATGAAGCAAAGTATATGATTTGTTGACTGTAACACTGATGATCTGCTCTGTAAACCTTCACTAAATTCCTAATAAAAAATTTAAAAAAATAATGTAAAAAAAATACTTTAGACATTTACTAAGTATTTTTATGTAATCTTTACTTTCTCATAATGTAATCAACATTGAAACCAAAACCCATTGCTGTTAAGTTCATTCGGACTCATAATGATCCTACAGGACAGAACAGAATTGCCCCACAAGGTTTCCAAGGCTGTAATCTTTATGAAAGCAGACAGCCACATCTTTGTTACTTAGAGCAGCTGGGGTTCAAAACTGCTGACCATTCAGTGAGCAGATGGGTGTCCAACCACTGAGCCACCAGGGTTCCTTATTATCCACACAAAACATCCTGATTCAATTTGGGGGAGGAGGGGGCTGGTGAGGACTCAGATTCTAAAATACTTGTATTCCAGCCACAAGTGCCCATCAAAAATACAAACTGTGGCTATAAAAGTAATCGGGGGTGGGGGTGGGGTGGGGGGACTTTCAAATGATCCTTACTGACTAGTGATATAGAATTGTCATTGTAGTAGCTGCAAGCTTTCTTTGTATTAGCAGAGTTATGGAAAGAAAAGAATATCTTTGCTTAGCCTTCATAGAGCTTTGCTCCGAATCAATGAAGAAAATAACTTCCCTTTTGTTCACCTAGTTGTTGTTGTTGTTAAAGAGCCGTTGAGTCAGTTCATACCCATAGCGACCCAGTATAGGGTTTCTGAGGAGCAGTGGGTGAGTTTGAACTGCCAACCTTGTGGGTCACAGTCCAGTGTTTATCCTACAGTGCCACGCCAGTGATAGGCCCTGGGGGAGAAAGGAATTTTTTAAACTGATGTTTTAAAAAGGCCAGTGGTGTTTCAGTGGCTGAATTCTAATGGGAAGACCTGGTGTGAACTTTGTGCACAGCCATTCCCTGTCTGTCAGTACAGGCTTGCGTGTTGCTGTGATGTTGAACTGCAAGCAGAACTTGACCACTAAGATGGACTAGGAACAAAGGCTTGGAGATTCACTTCTACAAATCAACCAATTACAATCATTTAGAATACAAGGGTCCCATCCACATTTGATTGTGGAGAATAGAGCAGGGCATCATGCATAAAAATCACTGTGAACCAGGCCTAAAGCAGATTTGGGATGCTGCAGGACAATTGGACTGCTGGCGTCAAGAGCGCTGTAGGCCTGCTTTGCGGGGAGCTACTGGCAGGTGGGATAACAAGAGGGTATCTGGAAAACACAAACCTTGGATGGAGAATCAAGAGAGGAAGTTTCCTGGATCACTTCAGAGCCCTCTGGGACCTGCAGGGAGGGAAAGGGTAGGCCTCAACGTCAGAACTCTAGGCTAAGGGCTGAGTCTGGAAAGAAGAGCCTCTCTCTGTCGCCAGGTCATAGTGGTCCAGGCATGCGGTCACTTGGGCACTATGACTGGCTGGTGAGTAGGCCTCGATGGCTGTACTTGTGGCTCTAGAAAATTTGATTCCCCTGTTGTTATTGACCTTTCTCTCACCTCTATTACCATCCCTTTCCCGTGTTGGGAGGAACTATTTGAGAAAAATATAAAGGGTGTTTTTATTGTAACTTTGAGAAACAGTGGATTTCTAAACTTAAGTTTTTTGTTTGTTTGTTTGTTTTTTAACCTATGAGAAATATTTTCTCAAGGATTTTACATGCCCTTGGATTCCAGGCAGCTACAGGATTACATCCTAGGAGTCAGGT
>NW_006408913.1:181184-182089 GCF_000296735.1 Chrysochloris asiatica
CCTCAGCCCATTGCTGCCACCACTGTGCTAATTCATCTCATTAGGGGTCTTCCTCTTTTTTTCTCTGACCCTCAACTTTACCAAACATGATGCCTTCTCCAGTGACTGATCCTTCCTGATAATGTGTCCAAGTATGAGAGACGAACTTTGGTCATCCTGGCTTCAAAGGAGCACTCTAGTTGTACTTCTTCCAACACAATCTGTTTGCTCTTTGGCAGTCCATGGTACTTTCAATATTCTCTTTCCAACACCATAACTCAAATGCATCAATTCTTCTATGGTCTTCCTTTTTCACTGTTTAATATTCACATGCGTATGAGGTTATTGAAAATACCATGTCTTGGGTCAGGCACACCTTAGTTCTCAAACTGACATCTTTCTTCTTCAACACTTTAAAGAGGTCTTGTGCAGTAGTCTTGCCTAATGCAATATGTTTTTTGGTTTCTTGCCTGATGCTTCCATGAGTGTTGATGGTTGATGTGAGCAAAAGGAAGTCTTTGACAACTTCACTATTTTCTCCATTAATATGGATGTTGTTTATTAGTCCAGTGGTAAGGATTTTTGTTTTCTTTATATTAAGACACAGCCCATATCGAAAGTTGTGCGGTCTTTGATCTTCATCAGTAAATATTTTAAGTTCTCTTCGCTTTCAGCAAGCAACGTTGTATCATCTGCATATCACAGGTTGTTAATGAGTCTTCCGCCAATCTTGATGTCATGTTTTTCTTCACATAATCCAGTTTTGTCGTATTATTTGCTCAGCATACAGATTGAGTAAGTATGGTGAAAGAATACAACCCTGGTGCACACCTTTCCTAATTTTAAACCATTCAGTGTTGGTCTATGTACAGGTTCCTTATGAGCACAATTAAGTGTTCCAGAATACTCATACTTTACAATGTTGT
>NW_006408913.1:182584-186085 GCF_000296735.1 Chrysochloris asiatica
TTTGGTATGGATTACATCTCAATGTCAAGAAAACAAAAATCCTCACCACTGGACCAATAAACAAAATTCTTATCAACGGAGAAAACATTGAAGTTGTCAAGGACTTCATTCTTCTTAGATCAACTATCAACACTCACGGAAGCAGCAGTCAAGAAATCAAACGACGTATTACATTAGGCAAATCTGCTGCACAAGACCTTTTTAAAATTGTTGAAGAGCAAAGATGTCAGCTTGAGGACTAAGGTGCGCCTGACCCAAGCCATGGTATTTTCAATAACGTCATATGCATGCGAAAGCTGGGCAGTGAAGACTATAGAAGAATTGATGCCTTTGAGTTATGGTGTTGGAGGAGAATATTGAAAATGCCATGGGCTGCCAAAAGAATCAATAGATTCTGTTTTGGAAGAAGTGCAGCCAGAGTGCTCCTTAGAGGCCAAGATGGCCAAACTTGGTCTCTCATACTTCGAACATATTTTCAGGAGGGACCAGTCACTGGAGAAGGATATTATGTTTGGTAAGGTGGAAGATCAGCGAAAAAGAGGAAGACCCCCAATGAGACGAACTGGCCAAGTGGCAGCATCGATGGAGTCAAGCGTGGCAACAGTAGTGAGGTTGGCCCAGGATCAGGCAGTGTTTCGTTCTGCTGTGCATAAGGTTCCTATGGGTCGGTACTGACTCAATGGCACCTAACAACAACAACATTATATTATGGTAGTGGTGGTGGTTATGTGCAATGGAGTTGGTTTCGACTCATAGTGACCCTGCATAGGATTTCTGAAGTTGGAAACCTTTATGGGAGCAGAAAGCTTCATCTTTCTCCTGCAAAACAGCTGGTAGTTTTGAACTGCTAACCTTGAGGTTCACAGCCTGGCCTGTAACCACTCTAATAATATTTAGCTCAGATCTCAGTGATTCTCTTACTGTCCTTCTTACTGCAAGAGAGGAACTATATTAACTATGTTAAAATAAATATTCCACTTTCCTCACCCCTCACTCAAATAAATTTGGTGGGTCCTGCTTCTCCTTTCTGGGAATTCAAAATTGGTCTGGATTCCTGATTCTGGCTGTTCTGTCATTTGCAACATACATAAAGACACATCTTCAGGGGTAAGAATAAAACAAATAAGAGACACATAGGCAAAGTGTCCTCAGAGATGTTTCTCTTTCAGCTACCATCCCTCTCTGAGACCCAGTTGCAGTCTATCCATGCCATCTATGTTGTTGTTGTTGTTAAGTGCCATCGAGTTGGTTCCGACCCATAGCAACCCTGAACAGGGTTTCCGAGGCTGTAAATCTTTACAGGAGCAGAAAGCCTCATTTTTCTCCTGCGGAGCAGCTGGTAGTTTCGAACTGCTGACCTTGAGGTTCACAGCTCAATTTGTAACCACTACGCTACCAGATGAAAGAGTCCATTTTCTTATAGTGATGGCTACCTTTCTCGTCACTTGGTCCCAGTCAGTTTTGCTTGCTTTCAATGGATCTATCCTAATAAGTATTGGTAGAGTCTACAGGTTGCAGAGTATGCTGTTTTGTTCAGCACCGTATAGCAAGAGCATTGTTAATACAGACTGAATTAATACATAAATTCTATATATGGGAGAAAAAGGCAGAAAAGAAGCACAGCAGAAGAGAGAGTTCCTACTTGAGGGAGGAATGATGGGGACAACTGTATGAGGGATCGTACTCGGAAGGAAAGTATAATTTGTTAGCAAGGGAAAGCTAATGTCATAATGACTCTCAAAACTCTTTGAAACACACTCTGCATATTTCAGTAGTTCCCCAGATTGTGAAGTCACTTCTAACTGTAGAATCCAGACCCTATTCTTCTTCCCCAGCCTCCCTTCTCATAGGGGTAGAAATATATGGCATGGGTTTCAGCAATCACATGAAATCAGTGTAGGACTTTGATTGGAAGCCAACTGCAAGAGGAAACCTGGATTCATCAACTAAGAAGAGAAGGACTAAGAACTGGTGGCCGGGAGCAGACTTGCAGAATGTGCCCTTTGGAGATGTAATTTATTATATATGCCTGAGTGGGGTTTTTTGTTTGTGTGTCTTTTAAAAAAAAAAAAGCTAAAGTGGATAAAGAGAAATACTTTTAACTGATGGTATATGGAGGGGATTATAATCAATGTAATGAAACAAGTTATATGAATTGTTGAATGTGAAACTGATGATGTGCCCTGTAAACTTTCATTCACTCAATCCACAATAAAAACCTTAAATTAAAAAAAAAAAAAAAAAAGAGGAAACCTGGAGGGCATAAGGTAGCCATGTCGCTGGTGTGCTGTAGAACAAGGCAGAGGCATGTAGTTCTGGGATTCCCTAGAAGCAAATCTTCCTCACCAGGCTGGTTCTATGGACAAGTTGTGGAAGCTCAGCTCGTATGTCCCTTTAATCCTTCTAATGACCCTATGATCTTTCTAGTGTCCCTTAATCAGTACCTTTAAGGTAGCTAGAGTGGATACAAAGGAGCCCTCGTATCTCAATGGTTAAGCACTTGACTGTTATTCAAAAGGTTGGCAGTTCAAACACACACAGTATTCTGAAGAGAAAGATTTGTTTATCTGCTCCAATGAAGATTATAGCCTAGGAAACCCTATGGGACATCCTACTCTGTTACATGGGGTCACTATCAATTGAAATGGACTCGATGGCACCATCAAGAGGACTGAGCTGAAAATCTTGTCCAGGAGTCAAGATTGTTGTTGTTACGTGCTGTGGAGTCAGTTCCGACTCATAGCGACCCTGCATAGGGTTTCTGAGGCTGTAAATCTTTACGAGAGCAGAAAGCCTCATCTTCCTCCTGAGGAACAGCTGGTAGTTTCCAACTGCTGACTGTGAGATTAACAGCACGATTCGTAAACACTACACTACCAGAGCTCCTTACAGTCTTTAGTATGTAAAGAAAACAAAAATTCTCACAATGGGACAAATAAATGGAGAAAAGATTGAAGTTGTCAAAGATTTCATTTTACTTGGATTCACAATCAACACTTATGGAAACAGCAGTCAAGAAATCAAATGACATATTGCATTAGGCAAATCAGCTGCACAAGACCTCTTTTTAAAAGATTCAAAATAAAAGAACCATGAGTGAAGCAGGAAGCCAGGAGAATCATCTCTCCAAACACTAATGATTGATTTTGCTCTATTGTTTGTCTGTTTTCTATTTCATTATGTTACACTCTAGATGTTTTTCTCTTCTTCCTATTTTTCTGAGCTCAATTTGCTGAGCTTTTTAGCTTCTTAGGTGGAAGCTTAGATTCCCCCCTTTTCCACATTCCAACCGTGGCTCGATCTCTGTCTTCCAGAACCCTGTTGTTCCCAGGTTGTGCATATATCATTATTTACCTCTGTCTCACTTAGCCCATTGAGACCTGTCTAATTGTTCTCCCATCTACTTTGTTCTTCCATTCTCCTCTCCCTACTTGTATATTGCTCCCTCCCTAGCACTCAAACTATCCTGTGTCTATTCCATGCCCTATGCTCCACCTTCCC
>NW_006408913.1:190185-200321 GCF_000296735.1 Chrysochloris asiatica
GACCATTCCCTGAGCCTTCTTGGTCCTGTATTCTGTGTTGTTCTCGGCAGAGCTCGTTAGTACACTTCTACCCAATCTGCCATCTTTTTCCAGAAGTCTCTCACGTTTTTGTGTCTAGGATTTTTCTATTCATTTTAATTATTTACAGCTCCTTGTATTAAGCAACCGATTGTAACAAACTACCTTCAAATTTAGCAGCTTAAGCATTTATCATCAGGAATCACAGTGTGGCTTAGCTAAGTGCCACTGGCTCAGGGTTTCTTTTTGTCTGTAATGGAAGTACCAGCCTTGATTGTGGTGGTCCCAAGACTTGTTAATTTCCAAGTTAGTTCACTCACATGAATGCTGGCAGACCTTTGTAAGATAAAAGGTGTTGCAGCCACATCCCTGGGGAAACTTCCTTTCATTTGAATGACTGCTCAGAGCAGATTGCATCATGGAAGGAGTACTACATCTTAACTACCAAATCTCTAGCAGCATGATAGAACTAAGACAGGGCAAAAGGAGGGTAAACTGAGCTACAGAAGGGTCTTCAGAGTTGTTGCCTTACTGGATTTATTCAGAGGACAAATTTCATCATCTCATGTCTTTCATAAATCTCACATCTTTCTAAAAGATAAAATCTATTTTTGTTTGTTTGTTTTTCATGACTCTACTTTCTTTTCTTTTTTTTTTTTTTCTTAAATGTTTTATTGTGAATTATGTGATAGTTTACATGGGAGAACATTAGTTTTACATTCATTCTACCGTATATCGTCTCATTGCCATAGTTACAATCCCCTCCATGCAATCCTTCCCCTATACCCCCAGGTCTTCAGCACATGGTCGCTCTCCCTCTCTGGATCTAAAGTCTCCAGCTGCTCCATCGCTCCAGTCTTCATCTCTGGCTCCATTTCAGGCATCACTGCTTCTCTGGGTAGGGTCCCGCTCTCTGCTCTACTCCCTTGATGGTCCTAGGGATCTCTGCTCCTAGACTGAAAAGTTAATCGCTCTCTCCTTGCTAAAAAACATCTACCTTTACATTTCCGACCCTCACAATCAGTCCTGATAACAATTATTCACTATTGTATCACAAGAGCTTGTAAGCCAGTCACTTCTTGCCTTTGTAGCCCCCCGCCCCCCATTTTGGGTAGCCAATGTCCAAGTTGCCCATCCCTGTCTACTCTGTGTGTGGAGGGGGTGGGAATGATGCTTGCTGTAAGGACTTGTTCCCTCTTTTGAGCTACTGCTTCCATAGGTGTAGGTCAAGTTCATCATATTGTAAGAGAATACTTTTTTTTTTTTCCCCCTCTTCTTTTTACTTCTGGTTGAGCTCTGATCATCTAGTCACTGAAGCCAGGATAAGTGGTATTATCTGCAAGTGTGGGTGTTTTTATGCACAATCCCTCTCTTCTTTTCAGCTGGACGCTTCACTCTCCACTGTAGTCCTCTGTGGCTATGTCACTGACTCTGGGCCCAAGAGTCCCCAGGTCTTGCCACATAAAATCTATTTTTAAAAATTTATAATAAACATGACCACACCTACCATAACTAACAACTTTTCTTCAAAGAGCTATTAGTGTTGCTTTTCTTATGTGAAAAAATTAATGCTGCTCTTTGCAATTTGATAATTCATGAGAAACTGAAATCAGTGTCCACTATCTTTGCTTAGGCTGCTGTTTCTTATTTCCCCAAGATGAAAACAAAATGATAAATTTCCTGGAAAGCTTTAATTAAAGCTTGGGGTAGTTATTAGGATTAATTACAAATATTCCAGCCCTTTTTTTTCCAGCTAAGTGGAAGGACTATACTTCCCTAGACCCTTAATGCTATGGATGTGTGATTTATTCTGACCAACGAGTTAGGATTAGAAGTGTTGAAATGACAATTTCCTTCTAAAAATGTAATTGCCAGAGCCTTTTTATCCCTCTGCCACGGTGACCCAGGTCACTCCATCAGCTGGAGTCTTGGATGAACATGTCGTGGGAGAAATAAGCCTGCGGTTTTCAGTTATCAAGATTTGGGGGTTGTTTCTAATAATATAACCTGACTTTCAAGCGATGACTTATAACCTGTTAGTGAGAATGCATTTGAGGAATCATTTGGCTAACTTCTTAGGATATTACTGAATTGATCTGTATTTTGGTGCTGTAGGATAAGCATTGGATTGCTAACCACAAGGTTGGTGGTTCAAACCCACCAGTCAATTCTTGGAAACCTTACATAGGAACTCTATGAGTTATAACTGACTTGATGGCACTTAATAACAAAAACAGAAGAATGGAATTTTTGCCCTTTAGCCTTTGACATTATGATGAAACTAATACAATAATGATAAGAGTGTGTTGCCAAATAAAATGCTCTGGTGACACTGTTGGATAATCAGTAGACTGCTAGCCACAAGAGTGGCAGTTCAAACCTACCAACTGCTCCTCAGGAGAAAGGTGAGGCTGCCTGCTCACATAAAAGTTTACAGCCTCAGAAACCCTATATAGGGCTGATATGAATTGATTCAATGGCAGTAATTTTGGCTTTTGGGAGATATGTAAAATAGTACCTTAAATGGACATGAAAATGAAACCATGGTCTGGGAGACATGTCTCTGGTCTGCCATTATCCTGGAAAGGTTTCATTTGTTCTGGGCCTCAGTTTTATTTCCTGTAACAATAATCATTATGATAATACCAACATTACTGAGCATTTGTCATATAGTAGGCAGTTCCATGAAACTTAGTTCAATCAATCATCACAACTAGCCTTGAGTAGTTATTTTTACCATGTTTTTACATGGAACTGTGGACACAGAGATCGAGAGAGCCTGAGCAATTTGCCAAACAACTGCTATAAGTGTAGGGGATACTTCCAAACCCAGCCTCAACTTAAACCAGTATTTAAGGTCCATTTCTTGTTCTAACATTCTGTGGATTTGGGGGTGTGAGGTTTTCATAACAAGTAAAATTACATCGTCAAAAAGAAATTAATATTTACCCTAGAGATAAAGTACAGGTCTCTCATTTCCAACTGTATTTTCCATAAGGTGACAGAACCTATGTTTGATGGAGACCATAGACTATGCTAATAATACTTCCCTGCCTGTGTACTATTAAAGGGACTCAGTATCAAACCTTCATGACAGAATACAGATGATGATCATATGTAAACTAAAGATGACTGTGTGCTGTGGAGTTGGTTCCAACTCATAGCAACCCTGTACAGGGTTTCCCAGGCTGTTAATCTTTACGGGAGCAGAAAGCTTTATCTTTCTTCTATGGAACATCTGGTAGTTTCAAACTGCTGACCTTGCGGTTCACAGCCCGATTCGTAAACACTACACTATCAGAGCTCCTTGGAAACTAAATATAGATTTTTAAAAAGTTATTCCCCTTGAGAATTTACACTGTTTTCTTTGTTGACATGTTTTATTTGTTAACTCATAGTCATAAAGATAGCCTTCAAGCCATGTTATGTGGTTTTACATCATAAAATCCACGTTTATTTTTTTCTTGTTATGAAGGGAATTGGCTTATCAGTGTCTTGTGATAAAAAAGACTAGAAATTAAAGTAATGATATTTAGAAACAGTGGATTTGCTTAATGGGAAACACTTTGCAGGTATGTATGAAAGCTGAGATGCCTGATCTCAGACCACAGCTACAAGTTTTAGACAAAATGGCCAGTTCTTGATTCTACATTTTGGGAGTTCACTGTGAACTTGGGGGACAGAACAGTGTCTGTCCTACCTAATTTTTGTCTCAATAGTTGTGATTATTTCATGGTTTTACATTCATGCCTTTAAAAATTTTTAATTTCTGGCCTCCATCTTATGTATTATGTTATGTATTGGTCCTTACCTATACTCACTATTCCTGGAATCCTTACAGTACAAATAGGTAAACAGAAATAATGAGCAGTAGAAACACAGAAGTCTCTTAGGCACTCTTCAACATTTTTTCTTCCCTTACAATCAAACCATGAAATTTTAAGTACAATTGAATGATGACTGAAGTGTATCTTGATAATAATAGTATTTAGGAAAGTTCAGAAACTTTAGAGTAGCTTAAGATTCAGTTTCAGAGTAGCTACTTGAGTACTAGAGAAGGCAAGCAAGAGATGCCCTGGTGGCTCAGTGGTTAAGCACTCGGCTGCTAAAGAAAGATTGGCAGTTCAAACCTGCCTGATGCTCCATGGGAGAAAGACGTGATAGTCTGTTTCTGTAAAGATTACCACCTTTGAAACACTATGGGGCAGTTCTGTTTTGTCCCATCGGGTCACTAGTAGTTGGAATCTACTCAGGTAACAATGGGTTGGTTTGGGGGTTAGTCTCTAACTGGAGACTGTGAGTGGTGCAAAACATTAACATGCTCCCCCTAATTGAAAGGCTAAAGATTCAAAAGAAAGACCTGACAATCTACTTCTGAAAAATCAGTTATTAAAACCCCTACGGAGCACAATTCTCTTCTGACTTACAGAGGGTAACCATTAGTTAGAACTGATGGCAACTGGTGGTGGTGGTGGAGGTAGTCTTTCATTCCCCAAAGGGTAGTGTGACAATTAAGGTTTTCTGTCCATTCAACAGGGCCTGGATTCTCCGTGGTTTAGCAGTTAAAATGTAGTAATCCCCTATGATGACATCTAATAGACTGTAATCACTTCCATCATGAGATCTATTCTGAGCCACCAATCAACTGAAAGGTAGTTTCCTTAGGGATGTGGCTGCAACACCTTTTATCTTACAAGAGATAAAAGGAGAGGTGAACAGAATAGGACCTAGTACCACCAAGAAAGAAGAGTTGGGAGTGGAGTACATCATTGGACCTGGGGTCCCTGTACTGTGAAGCTCCAAGATTCATGGTAAGATTGATAGCCAAAGACATATGGAGTCTCTAAAGAATGCTGGGTCTACAGGTACGGAGACAAGGACCTTTCTTTAGAGCCGGCACTCTGAATTTGAACTTCTAGTTTCTTAAACTGTGAGAGAACACATTTCTGTTTGTCAAGTCACCCACTTGTGGTATTTCTGAATAGCAGCATGAGATTACGAAGACAGGGAAAAAGAGGTTCACAGGAATCAGAGCTGCAGAAAGGTCCTTAGTGATACAGCTCCTTTCATTTTAACTCATAGCACTTAACTCATAGCCACAGGAGTATTAGGGAAGACAGAATCATGGAGGTGCTGGTGATTCAACTCCAGCTATTCTCCAATTCCCAATTTACAAAGCTATCTAGAACAACTTTGATTCTTCTCCCAGCAGTTTCATCATCCTGTTTTTGGAAACAAGCTTCCATCATCACCAGTCCAGCTCCCAATACGCATCAGGCACTGGAAAGGATTCAAGTATTGTGAGGCCTAAACAACTTACACAATGATTGGGGTACCCTTTAGGATAAAGAATACAGATTATAAATACTCAGGTGCCGGGCCTTGGAAGGAGATTGTGTAAGAGATGGGCCCTGAAGCTTAAACCTCATTAGCTTCATAGGAACTCAACCTCTGATCTAACATGTCTGTATACGTCTAAACTTCAATTATAGACAGATGCAAGCTATTCCCATAGGGCATAGGAGCCTCAGGCAAATCAGGGGCTGTGGTTGTGCTTGTGTGAAAGAACTGAAGAATTTCAAGGTTGAACCTGACAAGGGAAAAGCTGCTGATTCCTTGTGTTGGCAGATTGGGGGTTAAGCCTAGACCCAGCCAAGGCACGCTGTTATACATATCCTTGGGCTTGATTTTTCCTTTGAGTTGAAAGCCTTCTGAAAAGATCTTACTTTAGGCATATACGAATGAGGAAAAGTCAATTTAGAAGTAATATTGTTGTTGTTGTTACGTGCCATCAAGTCACTTTTGATCCAAAGAGACCCTGTATAGGGTTTCCGAGGAGCAGCTGGTGAGCTTGAACCACGGACCTTGCAGTTACAAACAACTTTGCAGTCTGGCACATTAACCCACAATGCCACACCAGGACTCCTAATAAATATTTTGTTGTTGTTAAGAGCTGTTGAGTCAATTCCAATCCATAGCGACCCTGTATAGAGTTTTTATTGCTGTTGTTAGGTGCCATCGAGTCAGTACCGACCCATAGCGACATTATGCATAGCAGAACGAAACATTGCCCAATCCTGGGCCAACCTAACTACTCTTGCCACGCTTGAGTCCATCAATGCTGCCACTTGGCCAATCCATCTCCTTGGGGGTCTTCCTCTTTTTCTCTGACCTTATCAAACATGATATCCTTCTCCAGAAACTGCTACCTCCTGACAATATGTCCGAAGTATGAGAGATGAAAGTTTGGTCATCTTGGCCTCTAAGGAGCACTCTGGCTGCACTTCTTCCAAAACAGATCTATTGGTTCTTTGGGCAGCCCATGGCACTTTCAATATTCTTCAACTACCGTAACTCAAAGGCATTAATTCTTCTACAGTGTTCCTTATTCACTGTCCAGCTTTCACATGCATATGAGGTTATTGAAAATACCATGGCTTGGGTCAGGTGCACTTTAGTCCTCAAGCTGACATCTTTGCTCTTCAACACTTTAAAAAGGTCTTGTGCAGCAGATTTGCCTATCGCAATACGTCGTTTGATCTCTTGACTGCTGCTTCCATGAATGTTGATAGTTGATCCAAGAAGAATGAAGTCCTTGAACCCCATATTTCATTACATCAAGAATACTTGATTAATCAATTTTAACACACATATCCAGATAAACAAACTTGCTTTTCAAAAACCATTTAGGGTAACTTGACCTATGTCTATGGAGTAGCGACTCAAAAGAGGGAACAAATCCCCACAGCAACAAACATTCACACCCTCCCGCCCAAACAGAGTGGACGGAGAAGGGCAGCTTGGACATTGGATACTCAAATTGGGAGAGGGGGGACTACAAAAGCAAGAAGTGACTGGCTTACAAGCTTTCAAGAGGGAACCTAGTGCTAGGGAGCATGGCGGAAGGCAGAATCTCCAGTAGGTACTCTTCAATCTGTCTGGGCAGAGCTGATGAAAGGGGATACAGATGGGTAACTCATGATACTGTAGTGAATAATGCTTATCAGGACGGACTGTGAGGGTAGGAAATGCAAAGGTAGAAGTTTTGTAACAAGGAAGGGAGTGATTAACTCTCCAGGATAGGAGCGGAGGCCTCTGGGACCATCAATGGTTTAGAAGAGCAGAGAGGGGGATCCTACCCAGAGAAGCAGAGATGCCTGAGACGGAGGCAGAGATGATGACGCAAAGTGATGAAGCAACTGGGGTCTTTGGACCCAGAGAGGGAAAGGGACTGTGGGCTGAAACTGGGGGGAGGAGGGGGAAGTGTAGGGGGCGGGTTTCTAGTATATACCCTTTGGGTGGTTGATGATGCATGGAGGGGATTGGAACCATGGCAATGAGATGATATAAGATGGAATGAATGTAAAACTAAAGTTCACCCATGTAAACTACAATATAATTCACAATAAAACATTAAAAAAAAAATAAAAGTATCCTCTTGTCAAAAAAAACCCAAAACAAACGATTTAGGGTAAGGCCGTTTTTTTTTTTTTTAAAGTTTAATCTAAGCGCTTGCTTAAACAAGAAGGGTAGCACTTTGAATTCTTTTTTTCAAGTCCTTTTGAAATCTCCTTTTCCTATGGCGTTTGTAAAAATACAGTCACTCAACAAAGAGTGGTAAGAAAGAAAATGACATTTGGAGTAGGAGTTACTATACTCCTACTTTAGGAAATACTAAAGTAAGACAGACCCCCTTAAGGAACGGAAATACAGTCCTGTAGGGAAGAACAGACTCGAACGTTAATAAACTCAAACTAAGCTGAAAAGGCTGCAAGTAAGGGGCAACTATGGGACTCCCGCACTAAAATAGGCATGAAATGGCTTTATGAAATAGACTAAAGTGTCACTGGTGCTTTCTGCACACACGACAAGGTGGGCACAATCCAAGAGATGAATCAAGCGGATCGTTGACACGAAAGTGCCACCTGAAACGGAATCAGAGCCAGGGTATGTTTGTTGCCAAAGCAGCCGAAAGGCGGAGGCACTACCAGAAGGAGTCACAGGAATGGATTTTCCGCGATTTGCCTCGCAGTCCGGATGCGCACTCAGTTCTCTGGAAGTCTCTTGCAATACAGTACAGGAGATGCGGGGATTTCTCTCTGCGTTCTAAGAGCTGCTGAGCTTCTCAGAGCGACCGTCGGTCCCGCCCACACACCACGGCGGCTGCGCACTGAGACCTCCCGGCGATTACCGTCATAGCCTTTGCGAAGTGTACGCGGCCATCATAGGTCCTGGCAACAGAGTGCGGGCCTGCATCCCTTCTCCCCCACATTGGGGCATCGCTCTCGGGTTGGTGTGGAGCTACCCTGGTCCCGTCTGGCCAGTGAAGCTGTGGCCCTCTGAGAGCAAGATAAAGGGTTCAAGCTCAAGGCCTCTGGGGCGGATCGTCGGGCCGCCCAAGTGTCGGAGAAGGAGGGGGCGGTGCCGAGAGCTCCGCTCCGCCCCTTGCAGGCCAGCGCCCTGGACCCGTGGCCCTTGCCCGTTTCCAGTATGGCTGCTTGCCGTGTTTGACCCGAGGCCTCTGGGCTTCGACTCCTTGTAGGCGATGCTGAGGCCGAGGCCGTGACTGACACTCGCTCACACGCACGCACGGACGGATCCAGACCTACTCCTGGAGCCCGAGCCCTGGGCCCGGAGCCGCTCTCGTCCTCGGCACTGCAGTCAGAACTCAGACCACGGCTCCCGCTCCGCCGCCACCTCCTAGCCGAGAAGGGCCGCGCTGGACCTCGAGCGCGTCGGCCCCCGGCCGGCAGGGATGGGGAAGCGGGCGGGAGGAGGAGCAGCAGGAGCCGCCGCCGCCTCCAAGTCCACCGTGGCCGGTCTGGAGCCCGCGGCCGGCCGCGGCGGTGGCCTACGGAGCGCGGCCGCCGGCCTCTTGGGAGCGCTGCACCTGGTGATGACCCTCGTCGTGGCCGCGGCGCGGGCGGAGAAGGAAGGTGGGTATCAGCCCGTCCGGCGTCTCCCCGGACCGGCCCCGCGGCTGTCACCGGGCTCCCCCCGAAGCCTCTGCTGGGCTGGCACCGGGTGGAAGGGCCGCGGCCCGGGACTCCGAGGCTGCCGAGCGTGGGGCTCCGGCGCGAAGTTGTTTAGCCTGGTCCCGTCCGGAGCCAGGAACTTGCAGTTCGGGTGTTAACTCACGGCGTTGGCCCCACGGAGTTGCTCATATTCTCCGTGATTCCTTTCCCTTGTCTCCTGTCACTGCCATGTAAAAACTTCCTGAGCTCTCCTGTGTTCTTGCCACTTGGCCCACTGTGTAGGAGGGGTATATTTTTAGGTTTAATTAATGTATATAGGCACATTTTCGGACACTTTCTTGATTGGGATTTTAATAACGGCGTGCAACCAGAACTTATTCTAAATTACAGTACAAATACCGGGACTGGTGTTAAGGCTTCAAAAACATAGCTTCCAAAATTTTACTTTGAATTTATTTAATCCTTTCTACGAGAGAAATCTTGTTCTTTCAGCTTCTCTCTTCGGTGTCGCTTTGCAGTGTTGATGATCGTGTAGTTTATTACTAACCCCAAATACAATTTCATTTAACTTTTTATTAAGCTATTGAAAGTCCGTTCACATTTAAGATTTTATTTTAATGTACGTATTTGGTGCCTTGATTTTAGTTAGATCTGCAAGACTTTTTAAACCAGATGTTGAGTTTCTAGTTAGAAAATCTTTATGATGTCCACTTAAGGGCTGGCCCCTATTTAAAATTAGTATTGTATGACTACAAAACCGGTAGTTTGGCAGGGTCAAAAAGTATTTTGTAATCTAGAAGACCAAATCTGTGTAATTCTGTGGGAACTACCTGTTTTTGAGTCTACAGAAACGTGAATGGTCGCAAGAGTCTTTGTGAAGAAATCACTGAATGGCTGTCACAAAGCTAAACAGAACTTGTTAGTTTAGCCTCCTTTTCGTGTTAAACTCACTATCAGAAAATAATTTCTGGCCTCAGTAATTTTAGAGTTGATGTTCTACCATATGATTAAAGTCTTTTGTTTTGTATTGCTTTTGAAGCCAACAGCAAATGCAAACCAAGTTACTGTTAAAGTGCAAATGGACTTCCATTTACTTTTTTTTTTTGGCTCAAGACAGTATTGTTGTTGTTGTTGTTAAGTGCC
>NW_006408913.1:201099-205727 GCF_000296735.1 Chrysochloris asiatica
AGGCTGGATTATTTCCAGAGTAAAATTTTGCTGTTTAAGATCTAGTCAGGTTTGGGGCTGTCATAGCTTATCATCAGTTTACAGTTAGTTGAGTGTTCTGCTCTGCGACCATTTGGTGCCCTGTACAGTTTGACATATAGTTGGTGTTCAAAAACCTAAAATAGTGGAATTATTTAATGGGCAAGTGTCCTGGAGTTTACAGTAGTCCTTGGCTTGGTGTTCGGGCTTTTCTCTGTTCCTTTGTTCCCAGTGCCAGGCACACAGTAGGCCTTTAATAGTTGTTTGTGTTAATGACTGTCTTCATGGACACTAGGAAATGAATGTTTCAGACTAGTAAACAAAATGTTAAGTTTATTTGTTGTTGTTGAAATCATTGATTTTTGTTGTTGAGAAAATACATAGCAGAACATACACCAATTCTACAGTTTCTCCTTGTACCATTTGTTGTTGCTGTGTTAAGTGCCGTCGAGTTGGCTCCGACCCACAGCGACCCTGTATAGGGTTTCCAAGGAGCAGCTAGTGAGCTTGAACTGCCAACCTTGCAGTTCAACCGGCTTTGCAGCCTGGCATATTAACCCATAGCGCCATGACCTTGATTACATTCTCCCCCTCCCTATTCTGAGTTATTCCTCCTCATTAAATAAACTCATGGGCCCCTAGATTTTACCTTTCGATTTGCTGTTGTCAGTTTGATCCCATGTAGATAACTCTTAAAATGAGCATAATGTGCCAAGCAGACATGCATTACTTGTTGTTTAAGAAGATTTAAAGGGATTTGTTTGTTTTAAGATTTAAAAATTACCTCAGGGCAATCGTTTTAGGAGTTCATCTCTATGGATCTAGAAAGTCTGGGTTCCATGAGAATTTGAAATTCTGTTCTGCATTTCCCCCATTGTGATCAGGATTCTTCTATGGAATCTTTGATGAAAATGTTCATTGGTGGCTGGTAGCTGAGCTCCATGCTGTCCCATTGGGGGAGGGGGGCATTGTTCCTGGAAACAATTAGTCAAACATTTCCTTTCCTTCTCCTGTTCCTTACTCTCCTTCCTCCTCTGTTGATCTAGCCCGGGAGTTGTTGTTAAGTGCCGTCAAGCCAGTTGCGACCCATAGCGACCCTGTATAAGGTTTCTGAGGTGCAGCTGGTGGGTTTGAACTGCCAGCCTTGTGGTTCACAGTACAGTGCTGATCCTACAGCACCACACTATTTGTCTAGACCAGGGGTGGGGAACCTTTTTTCTGCCAAGGGCCATTTGGATATTTATAACATCATTCACAGGCCAGAAGTTAAAATTATCAACTTAAAAATTAGCCTGCTGTAATATGACGGCAGGAATGTAGTTGCCTTGGCAGGGCCAGACCAAATGATTTCGCCAGACACTTAAGGGGCCTGATGTTCCCCACTCCTGTTCTAGGAGATTAGAGATCAGTTATGCATTGGATGACCACTTGAAATCATTTAAACCCTCAGGCACTACACAACCAACTAGGAGGTGGAACAGAAGCACTAAACAAACCAATTAATTGGATGTCCCATGAAACCATGGCTCTAAACTTCCAAACCAAGGAACTAAATCCCATGGGGTGTTTGGTTGTATCATTAAGTTTATAAAACCAAGGAACTAAATCCCATGAGGTGTTTGGTTGTATCATTAAGTTTATATTACATTTTACTGCTACTTATTTTTCCAATAGCCATTTTATATGCTAATTATCTGAATAGAGTTAAGTAAACAAATGTCTTGTTTGAGCCTATCATATATTTGCTGATTTTCCATTTGTATGGTTTGTAAGCTTTAGTATACTTCCCCAATATCCATAGATGCCTATAAGATCTAGGTGAGGCCAAGATGTTCACTGTGAAAGAGATACAGTTGGCTGCTGCAGTGAGTGTCGCTGAATCAGACATCCTTTGTGGCTCATGGTATTTCTGCATGAACAATATGTATGTGAAAACTAGTTATTCAAGATGTTGATGGTAATTAATATACAACATAGGCCTCTGCCTATCCTAGTTTATAAATGGATCTGATTCTAATGAAATTTTCCACAAAGGTATTTCAAAAAATGGCAAATATTTTAAACCTTCTTGATGATCATACCCCAGTCTTGTTTTTGTTTTGAGTAACTAGGTGAAATGGTAAGATTTTTTTACATGTTTGCAACACCACATGTTTGGTATTTGATGGGGCACAGAGACAACATTTGCCCCAAAAGAATGCTGCTTCATCTTCCACTCCCCCACTCCCCCTACCCCAGCACATCTGGAGCAGATTTCTGAAGATTACCAAAATTCAGTTTGTCCATTTAAACCGTGAGGGTTGTTTTTGTGTGTGTCAATTTAAGGAGTATAAAATTGATTAAAGGTAAGATTTCCCTGTAACTGTAATGATCATTCTCTACTTATTTGGTATGATGATGTATTTTCTACCATTGAAGCTGATTTTATTAGAAAATCTTCTTCAAAACAAAGTAAAATTCATTGTTTTATGAAGAAAAGTGACAGAAATAGCTAGATCACCTACTGCAGTTTTTCCTGTTTGGACTAGATGCTGTTTATTTTCTTGAGTCAGAAGTATGAGCTATTTCTTGTCTTAACATTGTATCTTAACATTCCTGTATCTTAACAACCATCTTAATTGGCCTGTGGGGGTGTATTATCACTATTTCAGAAGAAAGGCACTCTGAGCATATGTTGTTGTTGTTGTGAAGTGTTGTGAAGTTGGTTCCGACTCATTGCAAGCCTGGATAGGGTTTCCGAGGAGCAGCTGGTGGGCTTGAACTGCTGACCTTGTGGCTTGCAGTCCATTGCTGATCCTACAGTGCCACACCAGGAGTCCAAGGATGGTTTAGCCAGACCCTGGTGTGGTGCTGTTGATAATGTTCTGGACTGCAGAGTCGGTTTGAGCCACAAGGTCAGCGGTTCAATCACCAGCTACTCCACGGAAACCCTATACAGGGTCGCTGTGGGTCAGAACCAACTTGATGGCACTTCACAACAACAACAAACTTTTAAGAGCTTTGCCAGAGGCAAAAGTTACTATAATTACTACAAATAAGTAGCTTATTCTAGATTGATATTAAATGTTTTCCTGAGACTGCAATCTACATATTGAAAATAGTGAAATGTTACGTGTGTATAGAGTAAAGTATGTAGTGAAATATGTGTATTCATGTATTTAATGATTTCTAGTCTTTTGAGTTATAATCCAGCCTATAACACAGTACATATAAATTTTTTTTTTTTTTTAACATCATGTATCACATCATATAGTTTCTTTGTGCAGTGAGTTTTGGAAGGCATGGGTACCTTTTAATTTACTGTAAATGAAAAACTGCAGTTTATATATTTAGTAGGTAAAACTTTGGATGAATTTTTGGCAATGTGATTGTTTCAGATCCTGACAAATTAAGTTCAGTAACATATATTGGCAGTTAATAGCAGAACAAGTTTGACAGCCTTTATTAGGACTTAGACATTTGTTTGCCAGTATGTTTTCATTTCAGGGAGCCTGGGGAGCACATGCATTTTTCGGTTGGCCACTACCCTAAAGATTGGTGGTTTGAACCCATGCAACCCATGCAGTGATACTGCAGGAAGGCCTGGGAAAGTTTCGTAATGGTTGCAGCCAAGAGAACCCTAGGGAACAGTTCTGTCCTGTAACACATGGGTGGCCATGAGTTGGAGGCTGACTTGGTCACAGCTAACAACAGCACTTCAGTTTCACGCACAAAATTTTGTTTTTGTGGCAGAAATGCAAAAAGAGGATATACAAGTGTTTATCTTCCCAGCATGTGCACAGAGCACTTAGGAAGAAAGGCTAGAGGAAAAGAGGTACATTAATAGAGAATCTTAGTAGATGCCCGTTAATAGTGATGAATAAAGATTTTGTGCATGAAGCTAAAGTGTTGTTGTTGTTAGTTGTGGCCAAGTCAGCCTCCAGCTCATAGTAACCCATTGTTAAAGAGCAGAACTCCTCCATAGGGTTTCGTGGCTGTACTTATTATAAAATGATTGATGACTTAAGATAGTAGAATTGATTAGAAGTGATATTTACTTTTCTTAATCAAATTATTGCTTCATCATGTGAAAATATTTTTTAAAGTAATTTTCTTAGGGGTGTTTTCACCTTTTGGATGACGGTAAAGTGGCTGCCTTTTAATTTAGGGTCTGGTGAATGGAATTTTACTTACTAAGTGCTTGACTAATGAACTGTTGACTGTGCTTTTGTGGCTTTCTTTTGCTAAAAGCTGATCATACTACTGTACCATCGGGACTTCTAGTTGGAGTAAGTGTTGGTGTAAGAAAGGGCTTCTAGTTGGAGCCCTTTCTCTTACACATACTGTTTACCCTTTTCTTACCTTTGTGTAAGTAAGATCTTTATAGTCACCTGCCCAAAAGATCCGCTTTGGGAGTTGATGTAAAATCCCCAAGAGTGCAATAAACCAGCATTCTTGGGGAAAAATAAAATATTCATTGGGTGCTTAATATTTTAGAAATTTACTTCCACCTGTATGTGACTTAAAGGAGCTCTGGTAGCGTAGTGGTTACGAATCGGGCTGAGAACCGCAAGGTCAGCAGTTCGAAACTACCAGCTGCTCCGCGGGAGAAAGATGAGGCAATCTGCTCC
>NW_006408913.1:206564-208985 GCF_000296735.1 Chrysochloris asiatica
TTTAATTTTTTTATTTTAATGATGGATTCTTTCCTTACTGTCTGTTGTAAGCAGCATCAGGCACTATTGATAGCTGCTACTTGGAGCTTTTCTCCCTTTGTGTCTGCGACTTTGTACTCCTTGGCTGTCATCCTGCCCTAGTGGTCAATCACTACTTTCCAACTGCCCATAGGCCACCTTTGCATGTCTAGCTACCAGCCCACATGATCATGGCCAGAGCAGAATGTTCGTGCCTCACCTCCAGTTTCCCAGATTTTTATTAATGCCATTTGTATTGATGACGTGATCATTTTATTAATGACATGACTATTCTCACTGCCACATTTTTTTTTTTTTTTTGATCCTTTCCTCTCTCTTCTTGATGTCTAGTCAGTTACTTAGCCCGTTACAAAGGAGTGTCATCCTCCTACCCCCTGACATTTCTTATTTCGTCTCAGTCCTGTGATCTCCCCTTTGAATCTGCGTGTTCTTTGGTACTCACTGATCCATCCCTGAAACATCCTACCTTGTTTGTTGTTGTTGTTAGTACTTCAAAATTTTCATGGGTGTCATTCTTCATCCAGACTGGAATTTTTTAGAACAGAAATTCTTTCAATATCTGCAGTGAATACATAGTAGGCATTCAGTTTTAAATGAAGACTTGCTTAAAATGATCGTATCTTCCCTTTCTCATATCTGATACCTGGGATGAGAGTCCAGAGTATAAATAAAACTCTAAACTCTGATGCAGGTGTTACTAGGAAGTCTGCATCATTGTTGGAAGTGCCTTCAAGTTGCTTCTGACTCATAGCGACCCTATTGGGTTGTGAATCTTTGTGGTAGCAGAAAACCTCATTTTTGCCCATGGAGCACTGGTAGGCTCAAACTGCATCCTTTTTGGTACATAGACCAGTGCTTAAGAGCCATCTCACTCCCCAACCTGTATTAATAACTATGAAATTAATGTGGCGGGGTCGTCTGACCTTCTTTAACTTAACAAAGTAAAGGAGTATCAAGATCAGCAGTCCAAGACTGGTTCCTATAAGGTAAAGGTCAGACATACTCCTACCTCCTCTCTCCAACGTTTTTATAAATTCAACAACCAGCCAACCCTCCCATGGCACTGTCTGCTTTGCTACTGGGCTCGATAATTCACTGTGATAGCCACACACAGTTCACAGGCAATACTCATGATTGTGTGGCTTATTAGGGAAGTGACTAAATACAGTTCAGGATCAAGAATGACTCAGGACATAGTTATTTAATCAGGATAACTTCTTTTCAGCTGTACCTAAGGGCAGGCTTCTCTTTGGCCCTCAGCTCCTTGGTCTGGTCTTTACCCTGCTGGACAAAGCTTTTTAGCTCTTCCCGTAAGTGCCCAGAGGCACTCCACTCCACCAGTAAGACTCAGCCTACAGATACTTAGCTCTCTTTGACTCCATTGACAAATGATAGGAAGCCTCCTGTCCAATGCTGCTCAGCTTCCTCATTGTGTGGGCTGGAAAGCCACTGCACTATCTCACATGGCTTTGTGGTCCTGCTACTACCACTTCTCACCATCTCCTACCACCTCTAGTGTGACAACTCTCTGTCTGCTGGGTATAGGAGATTCTCAGTGTGGGGATCCTGAGCCCAAAGGATACATTCCACTCCCATCTCTTCTTATTGGTAGTGAGGTCCCCCTCTGCTCTGGGATGGCCTGTCTTTTAAGTCTAGCAGAATGGCAAAAGTGACCAATGCCTTCCTTAGGATTCCATACTCCTTATTTTCCTAGTCTTGTAGGGTTTCATGTACCTTACTTGAATTGTTAGCTATCCAATCCCCTTGTGGTGGGCCACAGTACCTTATTTGTATAGTTCCACTCAATCCTTGTGTGGAAGTCACGAAGACTGGTTGAAAGCGTCACACTACGTAATTCACTTCCCCACAGTACCACATGACTGATACCACCGTTTCTTCCTCATATGTTGCTTTCACTTCTAACTAAAATGAGTAACATAAACTTACCTAAACCATCACTTGAGCCCTGGTGTGACATTGTAGGATAAGCACTCAACTGCTAACTGCAAGGTCAGCAGTTTAAACCCACTCTTATACAAGGTTGCTATGAAATGGAACCAACTCAGTGGGATACAACAACACAACAACAAGTCATCATTGCAGTAACTTCTGAATTTAGGATTTTAAGCAGAAAGAGATGATGGAAAAGCTTCATATCATCAGTCAGAACAAGGCCAGGGGCAGACTGTGGAACAGACCATCAATTACTCATATGGACATTCAAAGTGAAGCTGAAGAAAATGTAAACAAGTCCATGAGAGCCAAAATATGAGCTTGAACATATTCCACCCGAATTTAGAGATCATCTGAAGAACAGATTTGATATATTAAACACTAAAGAATGAAGATCAGAAGAGTTGTGGAATGACATCAAGAACATCA
>NW_006408913.1:210668-219753 GCF_000296735.1 Chrysochloris asiatica
GGTAAGATGGAGGGTCAGAGAAAAAGAGGAAGACCCCAATGAGATGGAGTGGCTAAGTGGCAGCATCAGTGGAGTCAAGCGTGGTGCTGAGTCGATGACACCTAACCACAACAACATCAATCCCAATTTATAGATCATAAAACTGAAGCACAGAAAGGTTAATAGTAGCTCCTAGATCACAAACCTAGTAGATGGTAGAGCCAGGATTCCAACCCAAGCTATCAATGCCCAGAGGTCAGCCATCCAATACTGAGTAAGTTTTTAAGGAAGTAGACTTTGTTATCTTGTGTACCAACTGAGAAAAGAGCAAAACTGCCAGTTAGTGCAGAGCCAGTATAGTAAGTATCTAAGTGAAGTGCACTTTCCCCTTTTTTTTAATAACTATAAACACTTTTAATAACTATAAATCACTTTCTATCAGCTTGTTAGGCATTGGAATGATCACTTGCCACCCTGGATCATGCTCATTCTTAATAGGAAGTCAAGAAAACCAATTAATGGATAATCTAGGTTAGCAAATAATTGATGTTAGAAACTACAGACTCTTTGCTCTTTATTCTTTGCTTAGGGTAATGTTAAACAATATTGCTTTTTGTAAATATTCCTTAGCTTTAGAGTGGCATTGCCAAGTAGTCTTAAAAATGTGGACTATTCTCAGAAACTGGCCCTGAGTTAAAAGAACTAGGAATAATCTAAGGGATAGTACCTTTATCTGCTTTTTGGCAGTGGGGAAGAATATCTTTCAAACTTAGATTAAACATCTGAGGAAGCTAGGATAAGTTCATTTTTGGTGCTGTCTTCTCTTTTTAAGCAATCCCTAGTGACACAGTGATTAAAGTGCTTGGGTGCTAACCATAAGGTTTGCAGTCTGACACCACCAGCCACTCCTTGTGATAAAGATGTGGCACTCTGCTTCCATAAAGATTACAGCCTAGAAAACCTTCTTACTTTGTCCTATGGGTTGAATTGACTTGATGGTTTTTTTTGATTAGGTGATTATTAGTATTAGATCAATTTTTCTTTCATCCTGTGTGATTATTTTAAAAGCACAGAAGAAAGAAGTTTAGAAAGCTATAACTTTGTTTGATTCATTTTATTGCACTTAAAAGGCAAAGAAGGGCTTAAAAATACCCTTTGTGTAAGGAATCAGTGACATTGTCATGATAGTATGTCAGAACTACATTTCTAAATGAATGACTGTAATCATTGTGTAATTGATTTCCTTAGTTTTTAGACTCATACTTTGTACATTCCATGTTCCCATTATTAATGGATGTTTACAGCTGTTTCTCCATTTTGAGTAGCACCTCATGAGCAAATACAGGTCTGGAAAGCTGTACTCCTTTTGTGTCATCACGGTCAACTCTACTTTGAGGAGGCAGCTCTTCCCCATTCACATTTTGAGTGCCTTCCAACCTGAGGGGCTCATCTTCTGGCACTATATCTGACAGTATTCGGTGCTATTCATCATGTTTCAGTATTCAGTATTTTGGTACTGACAGTGTTCCACTGCTATTCATAAGGTTTTCAGTGGCTAATATTTAAAAGTAGTCTGCCTCTCCTTCTTTCTAGTCTGTCTTATGTCCTAGTCTGGAAGCTCAGCTGAAACCTGTCCACCATGGGTGTACCCTGCTGGTATTTATAATGTCAGTGGCATAGCTTCCAGCCTCACAGCAATATGCAAGCCACCACAGTACAACAAACTGACAGACAATAGCATATGATCAAAATACAATGGTACTTAAGGAAGAAGTACAAGATTGACTGAAGTCATTGGTAAAGAAAAAGGCTCTGGGAATTGATGGAATAGAAATCAAAATCTTTCAACAAATTGAGACAGCACTGGAGTTACTCATTTATGTCAAGAAATTTGCAAGGCAGATACCTGGCCAACTGATCCGGAAGAGATCCATATTTGTGTTCATTCCAAAGAGGAGTGACCCAACAGAATGTAGACATCATTGAACAGTATCATTTATATCACATTCAAGTAACATTTTGCTAAAGGTAATTAAAAAATGGCTGCAACAGTACATTGAGAGGGAACAGCCAGAAATTCAAGCTGGATCCAGATGAGGATGTGGAATGAGGGATATCATTGTTGACATCAGATGGATCTTGGCTGAAAGCAGAGAATACCAGAAAGTTGCATACCTCTGCTTTATTGACTACACAGAGGCTTTCTATTGTGTGAATCATGACAAGCTATGGACAACATTGTAGAGAATGAGTATTCCAGAACACTCAATTGTGCTCTTAAGGAACCTGTACATAGACCAAGAGGCACTTGTTCGAACAAAACAAGGGGCAACTGAATGGTTTAAAATCAAGAGAGCTGTATGACAGGGTTGTATTCTTTCACTATACTTATTCAGTCTGTATGCTGAGCAAATAATCTGAGAAACTGGATTGTATGTAAGAAAGTCGCATCAGGATTGTAAGAAGACGCATTCAACCTGCGATATGCAGATGATACAGCCTTACTAGTTGAAAATGAAAGGATTTGCAGTACTTAACTGGTAAAGATCAAAGACCACAGCCTTCCGAATGGGTTGCACCTCAATATAAAGAATACAAAAATCCTCAACCCTGAATCAATAAATAACATCATGATAAATGATGAAAAGACTGAAGTTGTCAAAGACTTCATTTTGCTTGGATCCACAATCAACACTCATGGAAACAGAAGTCAAGAAATCAACGTATTGCATTAGGCAAATCTGCTGCACAAGACCTCTTAAAAGTGTTGAAGAGCAAAGATGTCAGCTTGAGGACTAAGGTGTGCCTGGGCCAAGTCATGGTATTTTTAATAACTTCATTTGCATGTGAAAGTTGGACAGTGAATAAGGAAAACTGTAGAACTGATGTATTTGAGTTACAGTATTGGAGAAGAATACTGAAAGTACCTTGGACCGTCAGAAGAACAAACAAATCTGTGTTGGAAGAAGTATAGCCAGAATGCTCCTTAGAAACCAAGATGGCCAGACTTTGTCTTTCATACTTCAGACCAGTCCATGGAGAAGAACATCATGTTAGGTAAAGTGGAGGGTCAGTGGTAAAGAAGAAGATCCCCAATGAGATGGATTGCATAGTAGCAGCAGCATGGGCTCAAGCTTAACAATGATTGTGAGGCTGGCACAGGACTGGGCAGTGTTGTTTTGTCCATAAGGTTGTATGAGTTGGAACTGACTCGATTGCACCTGACAGCAACCACATAGTTGTTAGTTGTGAGTAAGTCTCGTTTTTTTTTTGTTTTAATAAAAGAAATAGCCTCTGTGTTTGAAACTAGAAAAAAATAGTATCTACTACAAGAGTTTCTTAGATTGTTGTTGTTTTTAAGTTCCATCAGTTTAATTTGGACTCATAGTGACCCTGTATAGGGTTTCCAAAGAGTAACTGTATTTTAAATCCTGTTGATGACAGTAGGGTTTAGGTCTTAATTGTAATAATTGTGACTATATTCTAAGCCATTCCACTATAATGATTGCAAAATTAAATGGCAGTTTGACTCTAGTTCTTAAACCGCCCCCCCCCCTTTATTTTTCGCGTAGAGAATTGTAGTAGTGTGTTTGGATCAACACATAAGCTAGTCAGAAATTGCCTCAGCATCAAAGTTTAAGAAATAACTTAAGCCAATATTTATTCATTTGAAATAGATAATAATTTGTATTCAACTTATAGTGTGATAATGACCCTATGCGGGTCTTTTAGGAATGATTGAGTTGGAAGTAAGTGATTTTCTAGGGAACTGTTTGCATTATAAAGCTGCTCTCTGAAGCTTTACTGTAAAGAACTTTGAGATATGGCTTACGTTTGTACTGGAAATACTATTTGGTAAAGTAGGGTATTAAGAGGGCACAGTGTGCTGTCCTACGATACTTGGGTGAAGTTGGACCACTTAAAAACAGGCTTCTATGGATTGGCGTGGACTTATCTGAAGTACTTGCTGCTTCTTGATTAGCAAATGAAGAATGAAGTCTTGGCCAGTACTGCCAAGACATATGTCAGTGTTCAGAGCCAGGGCTCTGAACAGTAGTTACGTTTATGTTGGAAGGGTGTTACCTCACTCTCCTGGGGATCTTCTCTTCGGTTTATGACTACAGATGGTAATAGGTTACTGAGAATCATTATGAAGAGAGAAGGATGTAAAAAGGAAGAAGCAGGTTGTGAAACTACCAATTTTATTGTTACCCTAGAGTTTCTTGTAACTGCATCTGGGTTTTTTTTACATTGTATAGGATCATGAGCTTCTGAAGGAAAGGGGGTAGATCATGTTACACCCTGTCCCCAGACTGAGAATTTTGGAGTGGTTGAGTACCTTGAGTATCCTACTGGTAGAAGAGGCAGTGGAACCAATACCAAATAAAAGAGGAACCAGAATGAAGAAAAATTATTTCTGAACTCATAATATTTATACAAATTTGTTTTTCAACATTTTAGAAATATATGAGGGGGGTTTTAAAAGTTTGTGGAAAAATGGAATTAAAAGATACTGTAATCTTTCCATGAACTTTTTGAAACTCCCTTATATTTGCCATGTAAGTTGTACGTGCCTGTAACTAGTGATGTCTGTCTGTAGCTGTTTGATGTCAAGCTCTGTGCTTAGTGATTGCATGTCATATCTCATTTAATCCTTTCATTAGCTGGATGTGGGGCATTGATTCCCCACTCCCCCTCCCACCCCAAACCATCTGTCTGCCCTTGACTGCAGTGCTCCTGTGGTTGTCAATTCTACTATGGTGATGGGAGGGTACTTGGTTTTTACAATATAATACACAGACTTTAACTTCCAGTTAAATGGGATAGTACAATAATTCTTTTCTTCCTGAACACACAATTTAGAGCTTGATTCTGGGAATTATTTTTCATTTATGCAGAAAATTCATGTTGATTGCAAAAATAAAGCAACAAATTACAAAATACCAAAGAGTAAATGGAGAAATACTTCTTTAACTAAGCAAACAGTGTTATAGGGAAGAAATGAGATCCTATCTTCAAATATAAAAATATTATGTTGTTGTTGTTATGTACTATTGAGTCACTTTCAACATTTGTAACCCTACGCACAGCAAAATGAAACGCTGCCTGGTTATTCATCATCCTCACAATTGTTATGCTTGAGCCTAAAGCTGCTGCCACTGTGCCAATCCTTCTCTTTTGGGGGCGGGGGGGAAACCTTCCTCTTTTTCGCTGACCCTTCACTTTACTAGGCATGATGTTCTTCACTATGAACTGGTCCCTCCTGACAATATGTCTGAAGTATGAGAGACGAAGTCTCACCGTCTTGGCTTTAAGGAGCGTTCTGACTGTACGTCTTCCAGCACAGGTTTATTTGTTCTACTGGTTGTCCATAGTACTTTTTTTTTTTCTTACTTTCAAAACAAAGCTTTAATTAAACCATTCATTAACTATATTGCCATACCTTCACTTCCAGAAACTAAATACAACAAGTTAATATATTTTCACCTTAGGGATAACGTATTGTATCTGTCTGCCAATGTTACTTCAAAACCTTTCATGTCAAAACAGTCTGACAGCAGATATCAACAATTCAATAAATAAGCAACTATCGTTTATTATAGCCCTTAAGACACATGTTAATTTATGCTGCAAACTATAGGATCACAGTGCATAAAATCCAAATATAAACAGTTGGGGTGACTTTCAAAGTAATGTTGGTGTCCATAGTACTTTTAATACTCTTCTCTAACACCAGATCGCAAATGCATCAACTCTACTGTGGTCTTCCTTATTCATTGTCCAACTTTCACATGCATGTACAGCTATTGAAAATATCATGGTATGGGTCAGGGAGGCCTAGCACAGAAGATATACCCAATGTAATATGTCCTTTGATTTCTTGACTGCTGCTTTGAACCTCATGAACTGCTTGTAGGAATGTAAAATGGTGAAGCCACTTAGAAAATGCTAAATGTAGAGTTACCACATGACCCAGCAATTCCACTCATAGCCATATATCCAAGAAAAACGAAAACATCTTTCTGTACACACACAAAACTTATACAGGAATGTCTTGGAAACATTATACTTAGTGAACAAATCACTCACAGAAGACCATATACGACCACAAAAAATATTCATATGAAATGTTTGCATTGGCAAAAAGTGGATTACTAGTTGCCTAGAGAGTAATCACTGGACTGAACCACAAGATTGGCAGTTCAAGCCCACCAGCTGCTCCATGGGAGAAAGATGAGGCTTTCTGCTTCCACAAAGATTTACAGCCTCAGAAACCCTATACAAGACAGGGTCACTGTGAGTTGGAGCCAACTAGATTGTACTCAACAGCAGAGTTGCGGGAAAGGAATAGGGAGTGACTGCTAATGGGTATGACGTTTCTATTTGGAGTGATGTAAATGTGTTGGAATTAGTGGTGATGGTTGTACAACTCTGTGGATAGACTATAAAAAATATTGCATTGAATGCTTTAAATGAGTGAAACCTATGGAATGTGAATTAAATTTTAGCACATTTTATTATTATTATTTTTTATGTTTTATTGTGAGTTATATGATAGTTTACATGAGAGAACCTCAGTTCCATATTCATTCCATTGTATATCATTACATTGCCATATCCTAGAAGCCCGTGCTCTACACTTCCCCCTCCCCCCTCAGTCTTCTGCCCACAGTTCCTTTCCCTCTCTGGATCCAAAGTCCCTAGCCGCTTCATCCCTCCATGTCATCATCTCTGTCTCCATCTCAGGCATCCCCGGTTCTCTGGGTGGGGTCCCGTTCTCAGCTCTTACCCGTTGGTGGTCCCAGAGACTTCCCCTCCTAGACTGGAGAAATAATCGCTCTCTTCCTTGCTACAAAACATCTACCCTTGCATTTCCAACACTCACAATCCGTCTTGCTAACCATTATTCACTACAGTATCGCACGTAACCCATCTGTATTTAATTTCATCAGCTCCACCTAGACAAATTGGATAGTATTCACTGGTGATTCTGCCTTCCTCCATGCCCCCTAGCTCTAGGTTCCCTCTTGAAAGCATGTAAGCCAGTTACTTACTGCCTTTGTAGTCCCTCCCTCCCCATTTGGGTATCCAATGTCCAAGTTGCCCCTCTCTGTCTCTACTCTGTAGCACATTTTATTTTGAAATGGACAAATGTCCTCTTTATTCAAGAAGAAAAATGAGGTACTGTTTCTCATATATCCGATTGATGAATCTCTTGCCTGTGTTTTTATTGGGTCATTTATTTTATTATTCTTGAAATTTGAAAGTTTATTTAGCTGTCTGGATACAAGTCCTCTATGAGATACTTGTTTGTAAAGATTTCCTCCTAGGAGATGACTTACTTATTCTCTTAATAGTGTCTTTCGATGAATATAAGTTTTTAACTCATTGAGTTATATTTGTCAGTTTGTTCTTTTATGGATCATGTCTTTGGCATTGTATCTAATAACTCAAGGCCACAAATTTGTTCTTTTATAGGTCATGTCTTTGGTATTGTATTTAGTAACTCAAGGCCACTAACGTCCCTTCTGAAAGTTTTAGAGTTTTAAGTTTTCCATTTAGAACTGTGATCCATTTTGAGTTAACTTTTATATGTCAGGCAAGCGAGATATGAATCCGTGTTCATTTTTGTTTTTCACATAGGGATATCCATTTGTTCTGTCATTTGTCAAAAAGGACATCCTTTCCCTGCTGCATTATCTTTGCACCTTTGCTGAAAATCTGTTGCCCGTATTTGTGTTAGTTTATTCTGGAGTCATCCCCTAAACTGTTTATTTTGATTCTAGTACCACACTGTTTTGATTATTGTAGTTTTATAAATAATTACTAAAACAGTATTTATCTTCTAGCTTTTTTGTTGTTGTTGTTGTTGTTGTTTCCCAGAACTATTTTGCCTGTTCTAGGTCCTTTGCATTTTCTTAAGTATTTTAGATTCAGTCTGTCCATTTCTACAGCAGTGCCTGCTCAAGTACTGGTTGGGATCGGGTGAAATGTATAAATCAATTAGGGGAGACATGCCCAATTAATAATATTTAGTCTTCAGACAAATGAACAAGGTATCTTTCCCCATTTATTTAGGTCATATTAGCAATTTTTTTTTAGTTTTCAGTATATAGATTTGTCTTGTCAGACTTATCCCAAAGTTTCATATTTTTTTTTTTTACATTTTTACTAAAGGTATTATTTTTTCAAATGTTCATTGCTAGTATATGTTGTTGTTAACTGTCATCGAGTTGGTTCTGACTCATAACTACCTGATATAAGGATTCCAAGGAGTGACTGGTGGATTTGAACCACTGACATTGTGGTTAGCAGCCCAGTTCTTATGCTACAACATCACTGTATAGAAATAGGTTTATTTATGTATTTTATTTTTTGTGTATTCATCTTATATTCTCAAATCTTGCTAAATTGACTTATTCTAGTGCTTTGTCTTTAGATTCAGTTGAGGTTTTTTTCGGCCAATAGAGGCCATTTTGTTCCTCTTGTTCCTATCTAGATGCTGTTGCACTTACTTGAACCTATAGAATAGTGACTTAGGAAGTAGTGAGAATGGACGTTTCTCCTTGTTCATCATCTTAGGTAAAAAGCATTCACTCTTTCTCCATTAAATATGATGTTAAGTGTTGCCGAGTGGGTTCTAACTCATAGCGACCCTGTATAGGGTTTCCAAGGAGCACCTGCTGGGTTTGAAATGCTGACCTGTGGTTCAAACAGACCCTGCAGTCCAGTGCTTATCCTGTGGTGCCACACTAGGACTCCACAACATAGTGTTTCCAAGGACCATCTAGTGAGTTTGAACTGCTGACCTTGCAGTCCAGTGCATCCACACCAGGTTAGCTATAGGGTTTTTTTGTTTTTTAAATGTTTTATTGTGAATTATGTGATAGTATACATGGGAGAACATTAGTTTTTCATTCATTCTATCGTATATTGTCTCATTGCCATGGTTACAATCCCCTCCATGCAATCCTTCCCCCATACCTCCCAGGTCTTCAGCACACAGTTGCTCTCCCTCTCTGGGTCCAAAGTCTCCAGCTGCTCCATAGCTCCATGTCATCTCTGGCTCCATTTCAGGCATCACTGCTTCTCTGGGTAGGGTCCC
>NW_006408913.1:220411-227646 GCF_000296735.1 Chrysochloris asiatica
ATTGAACGTTGTAGGGCTCTGCTCACCACTTCATTGCTGCTTTTCCCTCACTTCCCCTTATCGGTGTCGAGTGTGGTCACCAATCACAGCGTGTATTCCCATTGAGTCTTAGTCTTGGGAGAGCTATAGGGTTTTCATAGATACCTTTATCAAGGTGTAAAAATGGCCTGTGGCTGGCATCTGCTCTCTGACTTTATAAGGCAGGAAAATCAAACTCAACATCAATCCAAAGTCGGTTTCAAACCCAACATCCCTCCCCTGTCACTCACTTCTTTTCTGATGGGTTTGAGAATTCATTGTAATGGCACCCAGAACTCACAGATAATACTCACGATTATGGGGCTTATTAGGGTTTACAGTTCAGTATCAGAACTGCTCAGGATATAGTTCTTAGTCATGACAGCCTCTTTTCAGCTGTGTCCTCAGGCAAGATTCTCTCTGGTCCTGGCCTTCTTAGCCACATGATTCCTTGGCCTCTGCCCTACTCAGGCAATGTTGTGAAGCTCTTTTAGCTGATCAAGAGCCCAAAGGGCACTCCGCTCTACTTTGAGTCTCAGCCTGAAGGCACTCAGCTATAGCTCCGTAGGTCAGCAACCTTAGCTCTCCTGGCTAAGTGCCTGGAGACAACCCATTCCACATGCAAGTCTCCTGCCTGAAAGCACTCAGTTTCCTTGCTCCATGAGCTGGACAGCTGTCTTGTGCTCTTGGTGCTGCTGCCTCTCTTCTCCAGTGTTACAGCTCTTTGTCTTCCTGGATCAAGGAGCTTCCACTCATGGTAATCTCAGTATCCAAAGGATGTGCTTCACATTAACTCATCTTTCTTGATGGTAGTGTGAGTCCCATCTCTTTTAATTTTTTTGACATGGAGACATTAAATTTATTGGAGGGCACAGGTCAGTGCTACCAAGGAATGCAGGGCCTTCCACTTATCCAAGGGGCCACCGTTGTATTTGACCCCACAGCCATCTGGGATGAGGCGCTTCTCAGCTACCATGTCTTCAGACTCGTCAGCATTGAACTTGGTGAAGCCCCACTTCCTTGGAGATGAGGATCTTGTGGTGCCCAGGGAAATTGAACTTGGCCCTGAGTAGGGCCTCAATCACATGCTCCTTGTTTTGAAACTTGGTGCGGATGGATGTGGTGACTTGGCTAATGTGGACCCTAGCCACAGTACCCTGGGGCTATCCAAAGGCTTCTCGCGTCCCTGTCAGCCCCAGCACAGGACAACATCTTGTTGATGCGGATGACATGGAACAGATGCAGCCGCACTCGGATGTGAAAGCCATCTTTGCCGCTACTTTTCACCATGTACTTGTTGGCACAAATACGGACAGCCTCCAGGGCTTCTGAGGAGAGTTGTTCGTATTCATCTGACATCATGTGGCCACAGAGTAGGAACTCATCCACTTTTGCCTTCTTCCAAGCCAGGTCAGAGATATGAATCTTGGCATCGGGGATACCTCGGCAGAAAAAGGACTTGTTCTTACAATACCAGTAACACCGGGCGGGGGAGTGGCCCATGGCAACATCAAGATCTTTGCCGCAGGGAAAGAGCCACATCTCATTTTGAGATGGCTCGTTTAATACCCAGTGACCAATTCCCACATTACAGTTCTTTACATCCTACTTGCATGGTCTCATCCAGTCATTTGGAGATTTGGTGGGAGTAGCAAGACCATGGCTAGAAGTAGCTTACTGCACCATGAAGGTTGAGTAAGTTTTCTCTTCTACTTCTGATTTGATGAGTTTTTGAACATGAAATAGATGCTGAATTTTAGTGAATACTTCTTCTGTGTCTATTAAGATTATCTTTATCTTTTTTTTTAAATGGCTGTTAATATGGTGGATTGCCAACCCTACATTTATTACTTGTTCAAGATCTATCTTTTTAATATGTTGTAGGATTTGTTTTCTTGAAATTTTATTTAGAATATTTATATCTGTAATGAAGGATAGTGTAATGTCTGCTTTCGGTATTAGGGTAATGATGGCCTCATGAAATGAATTGAGAAGCACTTCCTTCTTTTTAATATTTTGCAAGAGATTGCTTAGAATTGGTGTTACTTCTTCCATTAGCATGTAGTTGAAGTGACCACTGAAGCCATCTGGGCCTCGAGTTTTCTTTGTGAGAAGCTTCTAAACCACAATTTTAGCTTTTAAAGATGTAATAGGGCAATTCAGGCCACCTACTTCTTCCTGAAAGAGCTTTGATAATTTGTCTTTCGAAGCTTTCGTCCATTTCATTGTGAGAATTACTGACATAAAGTTCTTCTCAGTGTTCTTAGTATCTTTAGAGTACTTGCAGCATCTGTAATGGTGATTACTCTTCTCTCATTCCTGATATTTGTCATTTGTGGTTTCTCTGTTTTTCACTGGTCAACCTGGCTAAAGGTGCATAAATTTTAATGATTTTCTAAAATAAGCAGCTTTTGGTTTTATTGCTTTTTCTTTTGCTTTGCTGATTAGGCCACCATTACCCGAAAACCCAAAGCAGACATTACAATATCCCTCATGACAGATACAAATAATAATCTTAATTATTTCCTTTCTACTGCTTGCTTTGGATTTAATTTGTTCTTCTTTTCCTACTTTCTTAAAGTGGAAACTAAGGTCCCTAAATTTGGGAATTTGCCAAGGATTTTTTTTTTTTTTTAAATTGGTTTATAGCTTAATAGACTCTGGGCAGAGACCATCGTTTATATGAATTGAATCTTTGATTTTGAGATTTGTTTTATGGCCTATAATTTGGGTGATTGTGGTAGATATTCTGTGTGAGAAGAATGTGTATTCTGTTGGTAGAGTGTTTTGTGAATGTTAGGTCAAGTTGGCCAATGGTATTATGTAAGTTTACTGTAAACTTGTTGATTTTCTGTCTGCTGTTTTATAACTGACTGAGGGACGAATAGAAATATTTCTGACTATCACTGTATATTTGTCTATTTCTCCTTTCAGTTCTGTTGGTTTTTGTTTCATATATTTTGACATTGCCATTAGGTAGATAAATGTTTAGGATTGTTTGTCCTTTGAATGGATTTTAAACTCTTCATCATTTTGAAATTACTGTATTTATCCCTAGTAATGTTCTTTGCTCTGAAATTTATTTTGTCTGATACTAATTTAGCCACTATCTTTTAACGAGTGTAACATGGGACCATTGATTCTTGGTATTTGCAATAGTTATGTCCTATAAAGATGCCATGAACACTGAATTAGCCAACAAGAGAATCCACTATTCACTGACTTAAGGTAATATAGGCTTCGGTTCCTGAGGACGTCTATAGTCACCACAACCTTTTGGCATCATCACTGGTTTTGAGCAGTTTGATTTTAATGTCCCTTGGCATCATGGTTTTTTGGTGCATAGGGTTTGATGAGTTTCGTGAATTTGGGTTTATAGTTTTCATTAAGTTTGGGAAGTTCCAGCCATTAGTTCTTGAAAAAAAAAAAAATTTTTTTTTTTTTTTCTGTCTCTCTTCCCCTCTAGTTGTTGTTATCAGGTGCCATCAAGTCAGTTCCAATTCATAGCGACCCTGTATAGGGTATCCAAGGAACAGCTGGTGAGTTTGAACTGCCAACCCTGTGGTTAGCAGTCCAGTGCTTATTATTCTACAGTGCCATACCAGGGTCGTACTCTAATTGGGAGACTCCAAATATTCATATGTTAGGCAATTTGAATTGGTCCTATAGCTCTCTATTTTGTTTTTTCTTTTTTGGAATTTTTGTTTTCTGTTTGTTTCATTTTGGGTAAGCTTTATTGCTTTGCCTTCCAGCTCATTTCTCTTTTATACTTTCCATTCTCTGCTGAGATTTTTGAACATTTGGAACATATAACTGTCTTATTACATTATCCATTAATCCTAATAGCTTGCATTTTCTGGGTTGGCTTCAATTGTTATTCTCATTATATTCAGTCATATTTTCTGATTTTTTGTTACCTGGTAATCTTTGATGCCAGATAGTTTGAATTTTACCTTGGAAGATGAATATTCTTGTATTACTAAAAATGTTCTTGAGCTTTGTTCCAAAATACAGTCACTAGGAAATTGTTTGTCTTTTGGACCTTGCTTTTAAGATTTTTTAGGTGGGTCTGGAGCAGTGTTCAGTATAATTCTTTCCCAGTATGGAGGCAAAGACCCTCCAGAACACTCTATCTAATATCTCCTAAATTAGAGATTTTCCAGTTTGACTAAGTAGGCACTATTTCTGGCCTGTATCAGTACCAGGCACGGTGCCCTCTAATCCATTTGGATAGTTTTTTGACCCAGCCTGAGTGGTTATCTCATATACATGTGCTGAATAACATTATTTGAATATTCAAGGGGGACCCTTTGTAGTTCTTTAGGGTTTTTTTCTATGTGCAGCTCTGATATTCTGCATTTTAAACTCTCATTGACTTATTTTCTCTGGACTCTCAGCTCCATCTTATCAACTTAAATAGTACACCAGCTTCCACCACCATTTCCTCTCCCTGTGCTGTAGTCTAGTCATGTCTTAGAGCGTAAGCTGGGGCAGCCACAGGGCTTCTCTTGTGTGCTTCCCATCGCTCTGGGCCTGCAGTCTGTTGCCTGATGTCTTTAAAACCACAGTTTCATGTATTTGTTCTGGGCTTTGAGTTGTTTCAGGTGGGAGATCACTCACTCCTTGTTACTCCATCATGTCCAGAAGCAGCAGCTATTATTCCCCTCTAGCCAACTCGATTGTGTCAGATAAGAGAAGGGTTTCTAACTGAATATTAATGTTTCCTAATGTTAAGTCCTTCTTGCATTCCAGAAGAAACTCTTTGTGCTTATAGATTATAATTTCTTGCAACTATTTGATTGATCAGTAGCTTTGATTTGAATTTTTATAGTTTTGTAAAAAGATTATCAAATTTATTTACCTATTTATTGCTACATCTATCAAATGTTTGGTTTTAGTATTGTGCTAGATTTGTGAAAATAAACTTGAGAACCTTTCCTCCTATTCTGTATTTTGGGATCCTTTCAGTCATATATTTTTTGGAATAAACTCAGTAAGTTTCATACATATTCTTTCAGTCATATATTTTTTGGAATAAACCCAGTAAGTTTCATACATATTCTATTTGGGTACTTATCAATTTTCTTATATAGTTTTTTTTATATTCAGGTTTTTTACATCCACAATTTTGGTAATTCATTTTCCTAAAAAGGTAATTAATTTCACTCAGGTTCTGAATATATCAGCATTTCAGCCATGTTCGTCCCTAATGGCCTGCATAAGTGGGTCTGTTTTTACTCTTTGAATTAAAAAGTTTGTTATTCTTTTTAGCAACTGAGAGAACCATTTCTTAGATTTATTTGCAAGTTCTGCTTTTCATTTCTTACTTTTTTTGCTTCTCTTAGTTTTTCTTCGTTTGCTACTCTTAATTTTATGCCTGCTTCCTCTGTGGTAGGTGGAATTCTAAGATGCCCCTCAGTGGCAATGCTCTTCTATAAGTCCCTCCCTTTTAAGCATGTTGGAACTGCTGAATATGATTATATGTATTCTATGATTGATACATGATATGCCAAATAGGGTGGGCCTGGTGTGGTGCTGTGAGTTAATGCTCTGGGCTGCAAAGTTGATTTGAACCACAAGGTTGGTGGTTCAAGCTCACCAGCCACGCCTTGGAAACAGTACACAGTGCCGCTATGGGTTGGAACCAACTCGACAGCACTTACCGACAACAGCAATCTAATTTCATAAGTCCTTAGTTTCATTGGTTAAACTGGTGATAAATGAGTATGGGCACACTTACTACATACCAGGAGTTTATATCAATTATTGCCTTTAGTCCTTAAAGCCATCCTATAATCTTTGTTTTACTCATGAAAGAGGTTAAGTAACCATCACATACATGGTAGAGACTGGATTCAAATTTAGGCAGTCTGACTATATCAGAAGTTGGCTAATGATGATCTACAGGCCATATTTGGCCTACTTCTTGTATTTGTATATAATGTGTTATTGGAACATAGCCAGACTGCATCTGTTTACATATTATCTATAACTGCTCTCACCTTACAATGGCAGACTTGCCTATTTGCAGCAGAGATCACATGGCCTACAAAGCCTAAAGTCTTTACTATCTGGCTCTTTACAGAAAAGGCTTGGCAACCCCTGCTGTAAATCATACTGTCTCCGAAATTGTTTACTTTCTGAAGTTGTTGTTTGAAAATGGGATGATAAATTGCCTCTCATTCATTCTGGGTAGTTATGAGGTAGGATTGAGAAGTTATAAAATTTATTCTTATAAACTGTAAGACACTATATAACTAGCCAGTTATTAAAAATAAACACTTCCTACAGAATCTTGCACTGGGCCACCAGATCATTTGAATCACAAGGTCAGTGGTTCAAATTCACCAGCCACTCCTCGGAAATCCTGTGCAGGGTCACTGTGAATTGGAACTGACATGACAACTACAACAATTCAGTTAGAATGGCTGTTACCAGAACAATGAAAACAACAAGTGTTGATGAGAATGTGGAGAAACTCCTGGTGAGAAAGTAAAAGAAGCAATCGCTGTGGAAGAAAATAGTATGGTGGTTTCTAAAAATGGTAAACATAAAATACCAAATGACCCAGTAATTCCATACTCAAAAGAACTGAAAGCAGTGACTCAAAAAGACACGCGTATCCCAGGGTTCATTGCAATATTACTTGCTGTAGCTAAAAGGTAGAAACCACATGAGTGTCTACCAGCAAACAAATGAATAAACAAATTGTGATTTTACTTATATGTAAACAACACACACATTTACAGGAGTCCTGGCACACTGGTTAAACACTCAGCTGCTAACTGAAAGGTCAGCTGTTCAAATCCATCAGACCCTGTCTGAAAAGAGATGTGACAGTCTGCTTCTGCAGAGATTTACAGCCTTGGGAACCCTCTGGGCAGTTCTACTCTGTCCTGTAATGTCCTATTCAGCTGGATTTTACTCAGTGGCAGTAGGCTTGGTTTTGGCTTGCTCTCTCTCTCTCTCTTCACACACATACACACAATGTTAAGGCACAAAGTCTTATTCTTACGAGTCCTAGTTCATATATGCATATGTTTATTCCAAGCAAAATGTGTGTAAACGTTTCTTTACAATCAGTGGATCATGACAAGTTTTCTCAGTAATAATTCAGGGGCTTCAAAATGTTCATGAAAATGGAATTTAAAAATACTGGAATTTTTCTATGAACTTTAAAAAATTCTCTCTTATACTTGCCTTAGTCTTATTAGAGT
>NW_006408913.1:237101-238945 GCF_000296735.1 Chrysochloris asiatica
TGGTGTTAAGTGTGGCAGCGGTAGTGAGGTTGGCCCAGGATCGGACATTGTTCCGTTCTGCTGTGCATGGGGTCGCTATGAGTTGGTTCCGACTCGATGGCACCTGACAACAACAACATATTGTTGTTGTTAAGTGCTATTCAGTTGGTTCTGACTTATAGTGACCCTACATAGGGTTTCTGAGGAATGGCTGGTGGGTTTGAGCTGCTAACCCTGCAATTCAAACAGATCTTGTAGTCCAGTGCTTATCCTACAGCACACATCAGCAATAGTATGGAATAGTAGGTGCCATATGGGTGTATAGACATGTTTTTGACTCATTGCAAATGAATGCTCCAAGTCCTTTAATCAAGAGCCTGAGTGTTAGCACAGAAGGATACGTTTCAAGATAATAGAAGGCCTGAAAGTGTTATTCATTAGGATTTGAAGAGGAAATGCTTTTGAAAATATTAGATAGACATTTGAGTGTGTGCAGACGAGTTAGGGGCTAGAAGAGAGAAAGCTGCAGGTGAACGGTGGTGAGCAGAAAGACCTATGCCAAGTAAGCTTGACGTAGGACCTGTAATAAACAGGTGATAAAGCACCAATTGTCTCTAGAACGGGTCCCCCACTGTGTAACCTTTACCATCCCAGCATATCTTTATGGAATTGCCATTAATTAAGATGGAATCCAGGCACAGGGTGATTTCTCTTCAGAGTTTTTATAGAGATAAAGATAAAAATGCTTGTTTTATATATGAGGCAGCTTTAAAAGGTTTGTGGAAAAAAGGAATGAAAAGATAATGGATTTTTTCCATGAACTTTTTGAAGTCCCATATATATTGGTAGTTATAATACATCAACATATGTCATTTTACTGCTAGTTTTGTCAGCTAATTAACAGATATATAAGAGTGCTTCAGAAAGTTTGTGGAAAAATGAAATTTCAAGATAGTGGAGGTTTTCCTCAAACTTTATGAAGCCCTGCATAACTGTTACGATATCCTTTTACTCTGATGTGAAGGGTGGGTTTTAGAAAGCTGACTGTTGTGGTGAATTGGAAAAAGGAAGAAACTATGATCAGGCCTCTATCTTCACGACTCAGAGTCAACTAACTATAAACAGTTGAGAACCACTTTTGCTTTGTGCAGGCTTTTCTGTGAGCACATGGCACACTGCTTGGTATACTTTCTGAAGATTTATGTTTTTGCCTGAGCATCTGCCCTCTGAGGTTGAGATGCCCTCTCTGAGAGAGCACTCATTAAAGAGAGACACAAGTGCCCATGGTGTAATCTGATGCCTATTTTATCAACTACACACCAGTGGCTGGTTCATCTTCTCCCCCAGGTTTATCTTAGAGGCTCATGCTGGCTTCTTGAAATGTAAATACTGAAAATACCACACTGTTTGTTTTCAACATTTTATTGTGAATTGAGTGAAGGTTTACAGAGAAGATCATCACTTTTACATTCAACTAATCATATACTTTGCTTCATTACGTGGTTGCAGTCTACACCATGTACCAACAGCTAACAGCATTTACCTTTTGTTTTTTTGGCTCTCTTTAACTATTGCATTCCTCTCTGTGTCTCCCGACACCTTCATCTTTCCTTTGCTAACCTCCCTCTCATTGTGTATTGCCTGCTCTGTCACCCATGTTAACATGTGTCTATCCTCTGTTGTTATTGTTGTTGTTAGGTGCCATCGAGTCAGTACCGACCCATAGCGATCCTATGCACAGCAGACCAAAACACTGCTCAATCCTGGGCCAACCTCATTCCTGTTGCCACGTTTGAGTCCATTGATGCTGCCACTTAGCCAGCCCATCTCGTTGGGGGTCTTCCTCTTTTTCTCTGACCCTCCAC
>NW_006408913.1:239045-241877 GCF_000296735.1 Chrysochloris asiatica
CAAAAAAAAAAAAAAATAAAAAAAAACCCCAGAGAAACAGAGGGAATAGAAGCAACTACTGTTGAATGATGATGCACAGAGGAGATTGTAGTCATTGCAATGAAATGATGGTATAGAGTCAATGTTCTCCCATGTCAACTAGCACTCAGTTCACACACATACACACAAAAAGTGGTCTAATGAAAACATTATAGCTCCTTGAGGGGATTTTCTGGGAAAGTTACATTTAAGACAGAGAGGTCAGCTCAGAAGGTTATGGTGACTGTTTTTTTGGATTCCAAAGGGGTAATCTTCTTAGATTTTTCTGAAAGAACACAGAACAATAACAGTAGCTTATTATGAAGAAGTTTTAAGAAAATTGAAAACTGCATTGGTAAGAAAAAGGCCAAGAAAGTTGGGCCAAGGAATTTTCCCCATCAAGACAGTGCACCTGCTCATTCTTCAAATGTAGCAAAGGAATGCCTATGAGAAGTTCACTAGGAAACATTACCCTATCCAACCTACAGCCATAATCTTGCCCTTTCAGACTTCTTTTTGTTATCCAAACTCAGAGAGTATTGAAAAGGAACATGAGATTTGAGTCCTTGATGGTGCATATTAAAGAGTGCAGAATTCTCTCGCTAAGTGTTAGAGACATGGAAACATCACCTTCAGAAGTGTATAGACCTAGATGGAGGGTATACTGAGAAAGAAGACCTTCACATTTTTGTACTTTTGATTTATAAAGGTTTATTTGATTTTGTGGAGCCCTCGTGTGGTGCTATAAGATAAGCACTGGATTGATAACTTCAAGGTCAGCGGTTCAACCCCACCAGTCACTCATCAGAAACCCTTACTGGGTTGCTATGAGTTGGAACCTACTCAACACTTAACAACAACAAACATGATGTTGCACCAATACTTTTTTACTTAAGTCATGTGTATGTGTGTGTGTACATATATCTTATTTAAAATAAAGTTCTGATATGTGCCACCACGTGAATGAACATTGAAAATGTTATGCTAAGTGAAATAAACCAGACATAAAAGGGTAAATATTGTATGATCCTATTAATATGAAATATCTGGAAAAGTAAATCCATTAAGACAAAAGAAGACTAGTGGTTTTCAGAGAAAAAAGGGTATTATGAGTGGTAAAGTCATTGTAGTATCCGTGTAATACTGGTAAATTTTATTTATGTGAATTCTTAATAAAGTTTTTTTTAATGTTACTACTAAATTTGGTGATCTTTACTTCTTTTCACTAATGGTATTTTATATTGTCAGTTCTTAAACTTTTCAAACTTCAAAAAAAATTACACGTAAGAGATGTAATTTGTACAGCACCTGTTTATTTTCTTGCATGTGGGAGGGATATAAAAGCTCCTGATTAGGTTTATATGAGGGAACTTCAAAAAGTTTCATAATATTTTGTTAAAGTTTGGTTGTAATGATGTTAACAACTACTTAAGTTTTGTGCTTTTCCCAATCCCTTTGAAAGGAAACAAAATGTTCTGTGTATTGTTAAATTATTGCCAAAATATCATGTTGAGAATGGAGAGGCAACAACAGCTGATGCCTTCATGTGAAGCCTAACCGTTCTATTTGTTCCAACTCAAATATTAGTTTTTAAATAACAGATCCACGTGTAACTAAGTAAAGACTGCTTCCTGTCTACTGCACGTAATGCATGAAGAGCTGTTGGTGAACTGAAAATCAGATCGTCACTTTTAGGTGGTGTTATGCATGAGACTCTTGCTACAAGATGAAAAATATAATTGGTAATTATTGTCAGATAGGATGGTACATTCATTTTCCTGTTGCTTCTGAAACAAATTACCACAACTTAGTGGCTTTAAAAAACAGAAATTTATCATCTTACAGCTCTGGTGTGGTCGTATAGGATAAACATTGGACTATTTATCTGTAGGGTTGGCAGTTCAAACCTACAAGCCACTCTTGGAAACCCTTACAGGGTTGTTTTGACTTGATAGTACACAAGAACAAGGAGACTAAGATCCAGGTATTGTCTTTGTGAGGAGCTCTAGGGGAGAAACCAGTTGCTTGCCTTTTCAGGCTTGGAGATGCTGCTTTCATTCCCTGTCTCCTAGTCCCCTTCTCCATCTTAAAGCCAGCGACATCAAGTCCAGTGTTTCTCTTGCTGCCATCTCTCTGGTTCTCCCTTTTCTGCCTCTTCCAGTTTTAAGGTCCCTTGTGATTATATTTAATAAGCCTTGGTGATAATAGTGGTTAAGCACTTCCATAAGAATTGTTGCTGTTGTTACGTGCCGTCAAGTCGATTCCAACTCATAGCAACCCTGTATAGGGTGTGCAAGGAGCAGCTCATGGATTTGAACACCAACCTTGTGGTTCGCAGTCCACTGCTTATCTTACAGCACCACACCAAGAGTCCCCATACAGATTACAGCCATGAAAACCTGACGGAACGGTTCAGCTATGTCATATAGGGTCTTTATGAGTGTCAATTGGCTTGATGGAATTTTTTTTTTTATAATATTGGGTACACTCTGTAATCTAGATAATGTCTTAAGGTCATCTGATTAGCAAACTTAATTCTATCTGCAGCTTTAGTTCCCTTTTTGCCTTGTGACCTAACATCCTCATTGGGATGCTTAGGGACATGGACATCGTTATTGTTGGTAAGTGCGATCAAGTTGTTGCTGACTCATAACGACCCTGTGTAGGGTTTCCGAGGAGTGGCTGGTGAGTTTGAAATGCTGACCTTGTGGTTCAAACTAACTTTGAAATCCAGCATCTTAAGCCACAGCACCACACCAGGACTCCATGGACATCATTAGGGGGTCATCATTCTGGGAGTCCTGGTGTGGTGCT
>NW_006408913.1:250612-251604 GCF_000296735.1 Chrysochloris asiatica
TCCAGGTACAGATTCCTCATGAGCACATTTAAGTGTTCTGGAATACTCTCATATTTCGCAGTGTTGTCCAGTGCTTATCATGATCCACACAATCGAAGGCCTTTGCGTAGTCAATAAAGCACAAGTAAACATCTTTCTGATATTCTGTGCTTTCAGCCAAGATCCATCGGACATCAGCAATGATATCTCTTGTTCCACGGCCTCTTCTGAATCCCTCTTGAACCTCTGGAAGTTCTCTGTCAGTGTATGCTTTCAGCCGTTTCTGTATTACCTATAGTAAAACTTTACTCACATGGGATATCAAAGAGATTGTCCGATGATTTCCGTATTCCATTGGGTCACCTCTCTTTGGAATGGGCACAAATATTCATCTCTTCCAATCAGTCAGATAGATAGTTGTCTTCCAAATTTCTTGGCAGAGATGAATTAAGTGCCTCCTGTACCGCTTCACTTTCTTGAAAGATTTCAATTTTTATTCCATCAATTCCTGTGCCTTGTTCTTTGCCAATTCCTTCAATGCACCTTGGACTTCCTCCATTAGCATCATGGGCTCTTGATCATATGCTACCTCTTGAAACAGTTGAACATTAACCATTTCCTTTTGGTACAGTGACTCTTGTGTGTTCCTTCCATCCTCACTTGATGCTTTCTGCATCATTCAATAATTTGCCCAGAGAACCTTTCAATAACAAAAGTTGAGGCTTGAATTTTTTCTTCAGTTCCCCCAGCTTGAGAAATGCTGAGCGTGTTCTGCGTTTTTGGTTTTCTGATTCCAGATCTTTACACATTTTCCATGAATAATTCCTCCCCAATCCCTGCAACTGTCATAGATCATTTCTTTTACTAAGAAAAGCTTCTTTTTTGAAAAAACTTTTTACAACATTGGTCTCATATAATATTTGTCCTTTTGTGATTGATTAATTTCACTTAGCAAGGAGCTCTGGTAGCGTAGTGGTTACAAATCGGCCTGCTAACCTCAGGGTCAGCAGTTC
>NW_006408913.1:252264-254972 GCF_000296735.1 Chrysochloris asiatica
CATAACAACAACAGCAACAACATATGTTTTTTAATGTGTTGTTTATGTATAACTTGTCTCATACTAACATTTAAACCAGTCCCAGTTGCTGTTGCATTCATTCTGATTCATGGCGACCTTGTGTGTCAGAGTACAGCTGTGCTCCAGAGAACTTTAAGTGGCTGACTTTTTGGAAGTAGATCACCACTTCTGAGGCTGTTCTGGATGGACTCAAACCTCCAACCTTTTGGTTAGCAGCCAAGTGTGTTAACTATGTGCACCATCCAGTGACTTCTTATAATTTCAGATGCAATTCCATTTTTTGGCATTGCTTCACAAACTTGTATAGCCCATTTTCAGCTCATTGACATTTGGCATCCTGGAGAAGCTTTTCAAGCTTGGAAAGTTCGCGTTATTGCCATAAATGTAATTTTAGACAAGAATTATCCTACTTTATATTTCCATACCTGTTTTCTTTTAAAATCGTATCGTGGTGTCTTTCCCCCACTCCCTTATCACAGTTACGTCTTGTGTTCTTTGTTACTTGATCACATATTGTAGCAGGTCACTCCTATGTGTCTTCTTTCCTGCCAGGCCTTCAGCAGTGCTCCCCCTATGCTCCTTCTGTTTTGCTGCCATTGGCACACTCCTCGGTGAAAGTGAGTTAGATGTACCTAGCATGGCAGACCAGTCAGACGTTGGCCAGAGCACTTAGCACTTTGTCCTTGTTGTATGAAAAGGCCTGGGGTTGTCACCCACTTTTGGCCACACTCTTGGGACCTGGAGCTGCATCAACTGAGCACCTGTTCTTCCACTTGGCTGGTTCCTGTTTGGGGGGTCTGTTGTAGTCATAGCACTTCAGAGAGACCTGTGTGTTATCACATTTCAGTTTAACACTAGTTTGGTACGTCTTAGGAACAAATTATTTAATTGTGAAATTGCCTCAGCTATACAATGGGTATGAACACATTTAATAGGGTTGTTAGGCACTTTGTATTATGTGCTCAAATGTTAGTTTTCTGATATCTTCACTTGGAAGACTTCTACTGTGTTATTTTTTCTTTCCTGTATGCTATTTCCTTTCTACTTACATTTTCTAAATCTTTTTTCCTATTGAAAGAAACCGTATGGGGCTTTCGACTCTTGAATCTGCTCTTAATATTCTCATGCTCCCAGGTAAACAGTTTCTTGGGACAAGGGGAGCCTAAGGATTTATTTTAAAGGCATAGAAATTACTTTGGGGAATTGTGTTTTATTTAAATAATGTATGCAATTTTGCATTCCATTTCAGGATCTATCCCCACTGCTGGCAATAGAAAAGCAGTTTTTCCTAAGTAGAGACTACTGGAAGATACGTCTCATTCTTCCTACTTGTAGTTCACAGCAGTACATTCCTGGAAACCTTTGTCTATTTCAGCACTTCCATTCAGCACTATTACAGTAATTCTTTCAACAAAGGGTAAAATGGAAAGTTGCCAGGGACTTGGTTAGCAGAACTAACCTGGTCCCTCCCAGGTCCCTGCAGAACTCAACATTAAACAAGCTGTTCAGAAAGATGCCAAATAAAATTTAGAGATGGGAACAATTTTTTATTGCTTATGGTAATACCAAGTGGTTTAGTGTATGAAAGGCTACACCTACCTACTTCTCACTCAGTGACTATCTCGTTATTCAATACTTCACATTTTTGAATGGGGAAAAATTTATAATGGGAAAAAAAATCTGTCTTTTTGGTTCATTAATGAATTGCTGAGGCAAGAGAGAGAGGATAAGCGCATTGAGGACAAGGTTTGTGAGAGGGAGTGAGGCCGTGTGTATTACCATGGTTGGATGGAGGAGCCGTGGTGGCCTAGGGCAAGCATGAGGTGGGCTGGCTGTAAGGAGCCCGTGGGGTCTGGAGTTGCCGGAGTTGAGAGTCAAGTGCTCAGAAGTCTCTTCTTCCGAAGACCACTCTCTGCCCGGCCCACATGGCCAGGCTTCACCTGCCTCTAGGCCTGGGAGCTGCCTATCACAGAGACCTATTTCTAGGACAGATGGAGCAGAAAGTTGGAGCGGCGAGGTATGGGGTCCATGAGGAGGTCTAGAGCCCAGTCAGGTGATGGTGGGCTCCTGCTGCTCTGGAGGTGATAGGCAGCTCCTGATCAATACCATCACACCTGCAGACTCCATGGTAGTAGGGAAGGGAAGCCTTCCCCACAGGCATCCTGAAATTTGCTAGGGACACCCAGTGGGCAGTGAGTGACAGGGTAGAAATGAAGACTGGGTGTGACTCTTACTTTTGCATAATTTCTTCTTAACGACTTAAGTCTTTGGAACCTAACCATGTCCATAAGTGAGGAGTGGGTTTACCTTTAGCAGTGAGAGTATACAGTGTTTACTGGAACTTGTGAGAGGAAAGTTTTGTTTTCAGTTCCATGATTCTCTTCCTGTAGATTTTTATTGCATCAGCTTGCTATATTTGAGTAGGCTATGTGTAGTATGGTATATAGGCGGGGTCGACCAACTTAGAGACCCACAAGCACAGCTCAAAGCGTCTCATTACACACTGTCGCCCCTGCTGCACTTCAGCCTTTTGACTGACGCAACATCTGAGGATGGAAATCCCACCTTTGAGCTGGACTTAAGGGCCATAGTGCAAGGAGATTCCTGTTTAACAGCGACCACACAACCGCCACTCGTCTGTCTGTCATGCTGTGGTGGTTTGAATTGCTGTGATTCTGAGGGCTATG
>NW_006408913.1:261874-270719 GCF_000296735.1 Chrysochloris asiatica
AACAACAACAATTTCACTTAGCATAATGTCCTTCAGGTTCAACCATGTTATGTGGTTCTCTAGATTCATCATTATTCTTAAACGTTTTTTTGTATTCCTTGTTTGTGTGTACCAAAGTTTGTTTAGCCATTCCTCTGTTGATGGCATTTAAGTTGGCTCCATCTTTTTGATATGTCTTTTCTAGACAGTGTATAGAAGTATCCTGTTTTTGTATCCATTCTGTTCTTTATATCTCTTGACTGGTACATTTAATCCATTTACATTTAGTATAATTATCAATAGGTATGAATTGATTGTTGTCATTTTTCTGTGTCGTTCTGTGGTGCTGCTGAATTCTTTGTTCCATAGAATTTTCTATGTTGAGTTCATTTTGTTTGTGCATTTTCTTGTCATTTTCATTTCTTTTGTATTAATTTTTATTAAGTCTTTCTGATTTTCCTCTATTTTTATATTTTCTTTGAGGCTACGCTGTGATTTATTATTTTTTCCCCCTGTTTAAAACAGTCTGTTTTATCTTGAAATCTACTTTTCTGCCTTGCCATTTGAAAGTTCTGTATTTATGCTATTCCTTCTTTTTGCTTTGTAGTTGACTTCATAACACATTGATATCTTTGGTTCTCTATTTTTCATTCTTGCAGATTTGTTTTACTTTATCTTTGGAGTGAGTTCTGGGTGATGTTGTCATGTGTAATAACCTCAGGTAGTTTGTTGTCTACTGTTGTTGATCCTCAGTCCAAAGAACACCATTTTTGTAAAGTTGGTTTGGTCATTATAAGTTTCTTTAATTTCTCTTTATCAGGAAATGTTTTGATTTTGCCATCGTATTGAGGGATAGCTTTGCTGGGTATGATTATTGGTTGGCAGTCTTTTTCTTTCAGAGCTTTGTATATGTCATTCCATTGTCTTCATGTCTGCATAGCTTTTGCTGAGAAATCAGAGTTTAGTGTTATTTGTTCTCCTTTACAGGTAGGTTTTCATTTTTTCCGAGCTTCACTAAGGATTCTTTCCTTGTCTTCAGATTTGCAACGTTTGATTATGATATGCCTTGGTGATTTTCTTTTGGGGTCTATCTTGTTTGGGTTTCATTCAGCTTTTTGTATGCGTATCATCTTATCTTTCATGATGTCAGGGAAGTTTTCTTCCAGCAACTTTGGGCAGCTTTCTGTGTGCTTGTCTCTTCCTGTTCAGAAATTCTGATAATCTCTAGGTTGCTCCACATAATTCTTAGGCTTTATTTGAGTTTTGTCTTTTTTTTTTTTTTTTTCCTATTTATTCTTCTAGCACATTAGTATTGACAGATTTCTCTTCAAGTTCACTAATTCAAACTTCTGTTGCTTCACATCTACTCCTTTGCCCTTTCAATGTGTTGCCCATTTCTGAGCTCTTAGTATTAATATTCTGGATTTTTTGTGTTGTTTCAAAATTTGTATTTATATTGTCTATTTGTTCTTGTAGTGTTTTCCTGAATTCTTCCAAAGTTTTTATTGTGTTCTCCTTGCTTTCCATGATCTTTTTATGAATCCGCTGAAGTTTCCAAATAATTATTTTTTAAAATTCTTTTACAGTTAGTTCTATTAACGTTTCCTCCTCAGAAACATCTTATGCCTCTGCACTTTGGTAATTTGTTTGAGCCATTTTCGTATTTCTTCATGAATGCTAAAATTGTCTGTTGTCTCTGGGGCATTGTGAGGTTGTCGTACGTGTTAAAACAGTGCGGCTGTTGGACCTTGAGGGGAGAAATCTCTGCATTCAAGGAGCTCACAAGGTGGTTGTGGAAGGGATGTGACAATAGAGTTCCTATTGGCCTCTGTTATCTGTGCTCAGAGCACTCAATCCAAAAGTTGCTCAATGCAGCCCTTGATGGAGTGACTTGTTAAATGTTGGTCAAGTGGCACACCAAACCGACACATCCTTTATTGCCTTGGCTCTCAACCACATGGCCCCAAACTCACTGAGAGCAGGGTGTGTGCTGGGAGTGAATTAAGGTGGGAGCTGGCCATATTTCTGGTCACTTGGGGAGAATGGGGAAAAAGTAGAAATTGCATCTTTTAAATTTCCTGTGTGAATTTGCTCTGCCAGGTTTCTGTCTGCTGCTAAAGCTATCCACGAGATGGAGCCACATCTGGCCAGCTGTTCACCAGTCTCCCTCTCTTGCCATCCTTGCTTGGCTTCTCTTTTCAGCAAGGACTATATCCACCTCTGTAACCTTTCTTTTGAAATTCAGAGTGCCACAATATTCATCTGTGACTGTTTTATGTTGTAGGATAAAGCATGGAACCACAAGGTCAGCAGCTGCCCCTTGGAAAACCTGACTATATGTCAGAACCGACTTGACTGCACTTAGCAACAACAACAACAACAATCTTTGTTGTAGAGGGCCCATGTAACACATCTGCTTAGTCTGCATCTTGCAGAGAGTTCTATTTGTTAGTTTTTTGTTGCTGGTTTTTAAATACAGACCCTCCAAACCCAATCTGATGTTTCAGTTCTTACTTGGTCACCAGGCTAGACTGAACAGCAGCCAATTAATTCATCAGTTTTTATTCAGTGACTGCCATGTCCCAGGCTTGGTTCAGAAAGATATAGTTCTGAACTTATTCATGCTGCTATGATAGAAATACCACAATTAGGTGACTCTAGCAAGCCAAAATTTATTTTCTCATAGGAACTGGTTCTAGGGGAAGGTGTTCTCTGTCTGCTCTGGATAAAAAATTTTTCTTCAGTGTTCCTTGTAGATCTCCATGTGGCACCTGTCTTCCCTTGGTTCCCGCTTGTTTCTCTCTGTGTCTATTCTGCTCTTTTCGTATCTCAAAAGTCATTGGCTTAAGGCACTCCTTACCCTGTTATAACCTCATTCACACACCAAAACTTTCCCCAGATGTGATTACATTCGCATGTATAAGGATTAGTGTTCTAACACATATTTTGGGGCCATACAATACAGTTCAGTTCATAACATAGCCCTTACAAGTGTCTATAGTCTGGTGTGGTGAACAGACCTACAGACCTACAGACAAACATGTGAGTTATAGATTACAAGTGATTACCAAGAGAGGTAGGAGTATGTAAGTAAATGGGGATTAGAAAAGGCAGAAGCCTTCAACTAAGAGCCATGCATTCAGTGTGGTCTAGTGTGGGTCTCCTGTCAGGACCATTTCTTCCTAAGAAGCAGACTATTTCTGTTTGACTAAATGTCTTGACCTTTTTGAACTGACCTTAGTTAGAATAAGGAACCTACTTTTGGGTGTTAGGTGGTGTTTCTTGTTGTTAGTTACCATTGAATTAATTCTGACTCATATTGACCTTATGCACAACAAAATGAAACCTTGCTTGGTCCTGCGTCATTCTCACAATATTTGCTAAATAAACTTGAGTTCATTGCTGCTGCCACTATACCAATCCATGTTGTTGGGTGTCTTCTTCTTTTTCACTGACTCTTCACTTTACCAAGCATGATGTCCTTTTCCAGGGACATCTGGATAATATCTCTGAAGTATGAGAGACAAAGTCTGGCCATCCTGGTTTCCAAGGAGCATTCTTGTTGTACTTCATCTAAACAGATTTGTTTGTTCTTCTAGCAGTCCATGGTACTTTCAATATTCTTCTCCAGTACCATAACTCAAATGCATCAATTCTTCTATGGTCTTCCTTAGTCATTGTCCAACTTTCACATGCATGCGTATGAGGCTGTCAAAAATACCATGGCTTCTGTCAGGTGTACTTTAGTCCTCAAACTAACATCTTTGCTCTTGAGCACTTTAAGGAGGTCCTGTGCAGCAAATTTACCTAATGCTATATGTCATTTTATTTCTTTACTACTTCTTTCTTGAGTGTTGATGATAGATCCAAGCAAAATGAAGACTTTGACAACTTCAATCTTTTCTCCATTGATCATGATGTTATTTATTGGTTCAATGGTAAGGATTTTCTTTTCTTTACATTGAGGTGCAACCCCATGTATGAAGGAGTCCATAGCTTTGCCATAATGTGTCTGTCTCTCCCATATAATATATAAGTAGATCTGACATTGCTTAGCTTCTAAGATCAGAGGAGATTAGGTGTGTTCAAGGTGGTATGACCATAGGCCATATATCTGAGTCTCAAAAAGTAAGCTTAGGATTTTGTTTTACTCCTTTTTTCCCTCTCACAAGAAAGTCTATAAAATCAAATAAAAAATAATAATGCAAGGCATCCCAGCAGGATGTTGCATGTGGGAAGACAATCTGGTATTATATAAACATTGATTTTAGAATCATAAAGATATGGATTCAAGTCTTGATTCTGGTACTTACCAACTCTGTGACTTTGGGCAAATGATTTACCATTAAGAGTCTTGTTTCCCCTTATACTACAAGGGGATGGATGCATTTTATTGGAGTCTTGAGGGAGCTAAGTTTTGGTTTGAGGAGTCTTAACAAATCTGCCTGCCATCACTTTCTCTTCCCCCAGTATCAACCCTCTTGAAATATTTCTTGTAAGCTCAGATTAGTGAGTACTGTATTTTTATGCAAATAATGTACATCATCTATGCTTGTTTTCCAACTGCTCCATCCCCCTGGGAGGTATTTTTGTAAATGTGCTGTGTAAAGAAGAAAAAAAATTCAGCATAGTGGCACTTACAAAAATATCACCCTGTGAGGGAGGGAGCAGTTGGCAAACAATTGTCAAAGGTGCTTGCTGTTTGTGTAAAAACACGGTGTGCAATTTTTAATTATAGATAATTTGTTAATTGCCTGTAAAAATTTCTCATTTCCATGTGATCTCTGTATTTTGACTCTTGGTTCCTTTCTTTCTCAGTGGATCTGTACCCAGAAGATTTGTATAAATGAAATTCTCTCAAACATTGCATTCTGTAGTTCCATATGAGTAAATCAACACGCTGTCCTGTTTTAAGTTATACTTAACTGTTGTCTATCAGTGTACGTCTGTCATGCAGTCAGTATTTACTGAGCACATGTCTAGGCTCTGGGAATCCATTTATGAGTCAGATGTAATCATTGGCTTCCACGAATTTCTTATTAGACAAACATACATAATTACAGTGGAGGGTTACAGTACATATCAAGGTTATATATGCCATGGGAGGGAGTTAGATTGATTACTTATGGTCAGTGTATATAATGGAGAGAATAATAGTAGTAAGTTCCCTAGGTCCTGATCCAGGTAACCCAATTAATTTTATGGTTAATCAATACATTGTTCATTGCCACTCTCATATCTGCCACCACCACCCCACCACCACCCCAGTGCCCCACTCCCTTTTTTCTCAAGTGGCAGGCAGGTGTGGCTAAATTGAGGCTTGTGAACACTCCTGGAAAAAGTTTGGTAAGACAAGCCCATGTCCTGTCATCATGCATGAGGAGCCTGGAGTCTAGTCTGTACAGGAGTCTCTGTATAGACTAGACCAGACATATAGCTGACTTGGAAACTGGCTGCACCACTGTGTGACTTGAATAGGTTGTCTGACCTTCATGCCGTATCTTCTTGGTTCTTTTTGTTTGTTTTTGGTGGGCATATTATAGGAGTACCTACCTTCTAGAGTGATTCTGAGGACTGAATTAGGCCATTTGTATGGCTTATTGTTAAGTGCCATCAAGTTGGTTTTGACTCATAGCAACCCTGCATAGGTTTTTTGAGGTGTGGCTAGTGCATCTGAACCCCTGACGTTTCAGTTAGCAGTTCAGTGCTTATCCTGTATGTAGCACTACACCAGGACTCTTATATGGCTTGTTGTTGTTAAGTGACGTCGAGGCGATTCTGACTCATAGCAACCCTGTATAGGGTTTCTGAGGAGTAGCTGGTAGGTTTGAACTAGGTTAGTGTTATCTCTTGTTGTTGTTTTATATTCATAGGATGTTTCAATCTGGACTGCTTATGTAATACCAGGCAAACCAGATTGCAGTTGTTTTCCTTTGGGCCATTGTAACTCCTTGGTCAGAAGGTATTCAATGTATTCAGCTCAGCAAACATTTTTGGAGGATCAGTGTGTCAGATATTAGATTGGTCATTGAGGCTTCAGAGATGAATAAGAGGTGATGCCTGTCCTCAAGTAGTTTATATCTTTCATATGTATTGTACTCTTTGTTTTCCCAAAGTACTTTTTAAGATCAGGTCACTCAAATTAGATTTCAAAAGTGTTTTTTTTTAAAAATAATAATAGAAAAGGGGTCTCTTCCTTTTAAAGAAATATATTAGGTAGTTTAAGGGAAATTACCCCTTCTACCACTTGTTGTTGAATTAGTTCCATTTCATGGTGGTGACCCATGTGTTTAAAGTAGAAATGCTCTCCGTTGGGTTTTCAGAGGCTATGATCTCAGCAAAAGTAGATCACCAAACCTTTATTCCAAGATGCCTATGGGTGAATTCAAACCTCCAACCTTTCCTTAGTAGTTTAGCATGTAGAATTAGTGTACCACCCAAGAACTCTGTTATCCCGTTCTACATACTAAACACCTCAGAAACACTTTGTCTAACTGAACTGGATGCCAGGCTCTGTGTTGGTTTAACTGATGTTGGATTAACTTCTTGTATACAGAGAGCAGTCAACTGTGTGTATTCTTCCACTCCAGTTATCAGACAACATGAGATAGTAATGATTGCCAATTATTTTACGACAGGGGAAAATACATAGATAGCCCTATCAAATTAATGAAGGAGCTCTGGTAGCGTAGTGGTTAAAAATCGGGCTGTGAAGCGCAAGGTCAGCAGTTCGAAACTACCAGCTGTTCCACGGGAGAAAGATGAGGCTTCTGTAAAGATTAACAGCCTCGGAAACCTGTACAGAGTTGCTATGAGTTGGAACTGACTCCATGGCACATAACAACAACAACAACATCAAATTAATGATGGCAAGGAAATGAAACTTGAAAATTATACAATTAAAGGTTTTCTTTAGTTTCTACTTTTCCTTTTGATTATTTTTTCTTTAGATTCTGCTCACTTTTTGTTCTGAATCACCCTTTCACTAACACCCTTTTCTAGTCATTTAAATTTGAGATGGGTTGAAAAGTGCCACAGTAGGAAACTTGGCTAATGCCATCCATTGGTAACTTGATGTGAATTTCATAATTATATTTAGGTCATTTTAACACGTGCACACTAAAGAAAAGTATAAGCTAGCTGTTGAAGTGACCCTGACTGTGGTTGGTGGTGGTTGTGCTGCAGATTCAGTTCCGACTCATAGCAACCCTGTATAGGGTTTCTAAGGAGTGGCTGGTGGGTTTGAACACTGACGTTTTGGTTAGCAGTTCAGTGCTTATTCCACAGCATAGACCAGCTAAACAAGCTAAATTCACTAAGTTTTTTCACATTTTAAAAACAGCACCTTTCATTATACGCACACCTCAAACACCTGTTATCATTGAGGTGCTTCTGACTCATGGTGACTGTGAAGGACAGAAGAACATTGTCCCATAGGGTTTCTTGGATTGTGGTGTGCAGAAGCAGACTGGTGTGTTTGAAATGGCCACCTTTTAGTTAGCAGCCTGTTGTTGTTAGGTGCCATCGAGTCGGTACTGACCCATAACGACCTTATGCACAGCAGAATGAAACACTGCCCAATCCTGGGCCAACCTCACTACTGTTGCCACGCTTAAGTCCAGCAGTGCTGCCACTTGGCCAATCCATCTCATTGGGGGTCTTCCTCTTTTTCTCTGACCCTCCACCTTATGAAACATGATATCCTTCTCCAGCGACTGGTCCCTCCTGACAACATGTCTGAAGTATGAGAGACAAAGTTTGGCCATCCTGGCCTCTAAGGAGCATTCTGTGAGTACTTAACCATTGTATCACCAGGACTCCTTTTATTACACTAAGGAATTACAAAGGTATCTGTGCTGTTTGTTGAACTGGTGAGTTGGTGGCCAGTCATAGGTCTTGTTCCAGACATCCAAATTTATCATTCTAGCAGATGCTTAGGGGTGTGACCACATAAATGTTCATCATGATGTTGTTGTTAAGTGCCTTGGAGTCGGTTCTGACTCATAGCGACCCTGGATAGAATTTTGAGGAGCAGCTGGTGGGTTTGAACTGCTGACATTTCAGTTGGCAGTACTGTGCTTACCCTACAGTGCCACGTGAAGACCAGCACCACACCAGGACACCAGTGGTCATGATAGTAGTTGCTTACTGGTGCCTATTCTGTGCCAAGTTCTCTACACATCAGTGACTTTTGTAGCAAGAGAACCACCCATATTTTATAGCTGAGGGAATTGGAGCATAAAGACCATGAGTCAGTGTTTCCCTAGCATTTTTGACAGTAGTTGAGGGTATATATTTAACAACTTGATGGTTGCTCCTTGTTTTATTTATTTATTTTGGTTGGGCAAATTCCTACCTGGAGGTATTTGAATTTTTTTAAAAAGAATAAGCAAGGCAATTAAAATGCATCTGGGGAAGAGCTGCCTCCTCAAAGTAGAGTTGACCGTGATGATGTGAATGGAATAAAGCCCATGGAAGAAAAGCCCTCAGGACCCTCATTTGCTGATGGGGCACAACTCAAAATGAAGAGAAACAGCTCTAAACATCCATTGAAAATCGGAACATAGAATGTACAAAGTATGAATTTGGGAAAATTAGAAGTTGTCAAAAATGAAATGGAATGCATAAACATCGATATCTTAGGTATTAGTGAGCTGAAATTGACTGGTATTGATCATTTTGAATCTGATGACCACATGGTTTACTATGCCCGAGATGACAAATTGAAGAGGAATGGTTTGCATTCATTTTCAAAAAGAACATATCCGTATCAGTCATGAGGTACAATGCTGTCTGTGATAGGATAATATCCATGCACCTACAGGGAAGCCCAGTTAATACCACTATTATTCAAATTTATGCACCA
>NW_006408913.1:274345-279774 GCF_000296735.1 Chrysochloris asiatica
GGCAAATCTGCTGCACAAGACCTTTTTAAAGTGTTGAAGAGCAAAGATGTCAGCTTGAAGACTAAGGTGTGCCTGACCCAAGCCATGGTATTTTCAGTAATCTCATATGCATGCGAAAGCTGGACAGTGAATAAGGAAGACCATAGAATAATTGATGCCATTGAGTTATGGTGTTGGAGGAGAATATTGAAAGTGCTTTGGGCTGCCCAAAGAACCAATAGATCCGGTTTGGAAGAAGTGCAGTCAGAGTGCTCCTTAGAGGCCAAGATGGCCAAACTTGGTCTCTCATACTTTGGATATATTGTCAGGAGGGACCAGTCACTGAAGAAGGATATCATGTTTGGTAAGGTGGAGGGTCAGAGAAAAAGAGGAAGACCCCAAACAAGATAGATTGGCCAAGTGGCAGCATTGATGGACTCAAGCATGGCAACAGCAGTCAGGTTGGCCCAGAATCGGACAGTGTTTAGTTTTGCTGTGCATAGGGTCGCTATAAGTTGGTACCAACTCGATGGCACCTAACAACAACAACATGCATATATATACTTTTTAAATTGTAAAAGTATATACAACAAAACATTGAACACTTTCTCTATATATAATAAATTCCATTATATTGATCACATTCTTCATGTTGTATAACCAGTTTGTCTATTCTTTTCTAAATTATTCTTCCACCACTAGCATAAACTCAGTGCCTACTGAACTGGACGTTTATGTATTTTTTTAGTATTATTGTATCAAATGGACAGTTTTGGCATCCTCCAGGGACTCAAATTGTGTTCCTTTTAAATGTTTTATGGATTAGGGGAACAAAAAAATGTCTGAAGGGGAAAGATTAGGACTGTAGGGTAGATGAGATAAGGTTTCCCAGTCAAATTCTTGTAGGGCAGTCCTTGCTTATCTTCAGTGAATGAGCAGGTGCATTGTCGTGATGGAAAATTTTCGTGGCACAACTTTCCCGACCCTTTCTCACTAGTGCAGTTATCAATTTTCTTAAAACTTCTTCATAAACCTCCATAATTGTTCTGTATATTTAGAGAAAAATCTAGGAATACTATCCCTTTGGAGTCTCAGAAAACAGTCACCATAACCTCTACAATTAGGCTCTCTGCTTGAATTGAACGTACCCAGTGGATTACTTTAGAAGTCACTGTCACTGTGTTGATTGGACTTCTTAGTTGAAGGCACTCGAACAAGACAAAGACAAGTGTTTTACTGAGTGAAAAAGTGTACAGTCACCCACTGGTTGCAGAGACCTGTTTAAAATATGTTTTATTTGTAATAAATTATGCATGTATGAACTGGTGCCCTGTTAGTGATACTTTTTGACTTATCCTCATACATAAGGTAATAATATTTTGGAGGTCTAATTTTAAAATTTTGTGCCTCATGTGTTTGTCAGTGTACTTGCAGCCATGCTAATAGGTGGCAAACTTTCCAACATATTTCCCAAACAGGAAATGTAAGTCCTTTTGGAATAGAAGCTTTAATACATCAACACAGTGTTTCTAATGTCTAAAGAGGTGACATGCTTCTTTGTGTAAGTTTAGGTTAGAAATTGACTCATTCCACAGTGAACTCATAAAATAACTTCTCCTCTGAGCTAACTGGTCCTTTCTTTTTATAGCCGGTGGTAAGTGCCAAAAATGGTACCCCTAGAGCTTTGAAGCAAACCAGGGCAAACTAGAGGTAAATTAGAATTTATGTCTAGCTACTAGCTGGGAGAACATGAATTGCATTTTTATACTCATTTAATTGGATGTGAAAGAGATTTATCTTCAATCCAGTAAAATTAAAGCTAAAAATTTATACTTACATGAAACAACAGGATTTTGTTTGTTGGTTTTATTATTCTTGGGTATGGAGCCTACCAATTTTGACATTATGTAATTTTTTTCTCTTTATAAAAGCTTCAACATTTATTTGAATATTTACTTTAATTTTTAAATTAATGCTTCTGGACAATTTTTGGGTGGGGGCAATTTTTGAAATTTAAAATGTGTATCAATTTTATATCTGTTAATCTATTAACACCAACTTTAAGCCCACTAGCCTCTTGGGGGGAGAAAGATGAGGCTTTCTGCTGCTCCTTCTAAGATTTTTAAAGTCTCAGAGACGTTATAGGGTTTCTATATGAGTTGCTCGACAGCACTTAACAAAACAGTGATAACAAAGATAGTTCATAAAATTGCAAAAATCACGCTGTTTACTGAAGAAAGAAGGAAAATACCCTTTAGTTCTTTATTCCTACTTTTAAAACATTCTCATTTGACATAATTTACCTATGTTCACACCGATTATAGCTTTACTCAAAAAATTATGTTTCTAAACTTTAAACTTTTTTTTAATCACTTAAGGAGTATAACTTAGTTGTTAACTTGCAAAAGCTTATTGTCAGAGACTTGAGATTTCATTTTTCATTGTAAAATTATTTGATCAAATTGATCACTACTACATGAGTTAAAACAAAGCATATTATCTGATAAGAATTTTAAGTACTTCGCAGGGTGCTCCTGACCCAAGCCATGATATTTTCATTAACCTCATATGCATGTGAAAGCTGGACAGTGAATAAGGAAGACCATAGAATAATTGATGTGTTGGAGGAGAATATTGAAAGTTTTACAGGCTGCCAAAAGAACCAATAGATCCGTTTTGGAAGAAGTGTAGCCAGAGTGCTCCTTGGAGGCCAGGATCTCTAGGCTTCGTCGCTCATACTTCGGATATATTCTCAGAAGGGACCAGTCACTGGAGAGGGATATCATGTTTGGTAAGATGGAGGGTCAGAGAAAAAGAGGAAGACCCCCAGTGAGATGGATTGGCAAAGTGGCAGCATCAGTGGGCTCAAGCATGGCAGCAATTGTGAGGTTGGCCTAGGACTGGGCAGTGTTTTGTTCTGTTGTGCACAAGGTCGCTATGAGTTGGTACCGAATCGATGGCACGGAACAACAACAACAACCTAAGATAAGCAACAATAAACTGATTTCAGGGTGTATTACAATGTTTGTCATTTCTTTAAATCATAATTTTATTCTCCTTAGCAAGCCATTGCTGTGAAAATAGCATTGTTCTCATGTATAAAATTGTATGTCAGCAGGTGGTAATTTTAGGGTCCTGCTGTGTGACTGTGGGATGGATAAAAACTGGACTAATAACTGCAAGATTGGTACTTCATATCCACCAGCTGTTCCTTGGAAACTCTATATAGGGTCACTGACTCAACTGTGCTTAACAACAATAACAACAAAATGGTATTTAACATAATCAAAATGATATGAGAACTCCAGATAAAATCCAGTTAAAAAGAATGCAGAATGTCTAATAATCAGGAGTATCTCAAAGAGATAAATCAGAACAGTGCAGACTTAGAAACACTTATGGAGTCCTGGTGTGGCACTGCAGGATAGTGTAGTGGACTGCAACATCTGTTTGAATCGTTGGGTTGGTAGTTCAAATCCACCAGTCACTCCTTGGAAACCCTGACTCAACAGCACTTAACAACAACAACAGCAATATCGTTATTACTTATTTCTTGGAATTGAATAATTTCTGGCTTTATCAAATTAATAATGTTAATGTTATTGTTGTTAAGTGCCAGTTCCAACTCATGCCGACCTTGCATAGGGTTTCCAACTAGTGGCTGGTGGGTTTGAACCACGGCGCTTTTGGCTCAAACTTACTTTACGGTGAAGTGCATTATTCTGCAACGTCATGCCAGTTTCCCCCTCAGAGAGAATAATTCTGACTTACAAAAGTCTGAATTTTGGTGTCTAGAATGAATCCCACCTTAAGCTATTGTTTGATTTGAGTATCATTTTTCTCTGTAGGATGTTTTCATTTTAATACATAGGCTATAAAAGACAAATGACAAAGTAGTTTTAAAGAATCTGTAGCATGTTGTTAAGTGCCGTCAAGTTGGTTCTGACTCACAGTGACCTTGTGCACAACAGAATGAAACACCCCCACTGCACTACCGTCACAGCCCATTGCTGCTGCCACTGTGTCGGTCCATCTCATTGAGGATCCTCTTTTTCCCGGATCCTCTTCTTTACCAAGCATGATGTGCTTCTCCAGGGACTGGTCCCTCTTGATAACATATCTGAAGTATGAGAGACAACGTCTTGCATTTTGGGTGTACTTCTTCCAACACAGGTTTGTTCTTCTAGCATCCATGGTACTTTTAATACCACAAGTTAAATCATCACTTCTTCTGTGGACTTCCTTGTTCATTGTCCAACTTTCACATGCATATGAGGCAATTGAAAGTACTGTGACTTAGGTCAGGGACACCTGAGGCCTCACACTGACATCTTTGCTCTGTAACACTTTAAGGAGGTCTTTTGCAACAGATTTGCCTAATGTAATACTTCATTTGATTTCTTGATGGCTGCTTTCATGAGTGTTAATTGTGGATGCAAGCAAAATGAAGTCTTTGACAACTTCAATCTTTTCTCTATTTATCATGATGTTATTTATTGGTCCAGTGTGATAATTTTTGTTTTGTTTATAATGAGGTGCAATCCATTCTGAAGGCTGTAGTCTTGGATCTTCATCAAGTTTTAAGTTATCTTCTATTCCAGCAAGCAAGGTTGTATCATCTGCATATCACAGGTTGTTAATGAGACTTCCTTCCAACCCAGATACCATGTTCTTCAAATAATCTAACTTCTTGGATTATTTGCTCAGTATACAGGTTGAATAAACATCATGAGAGGATCAACGCTTGCACACACCTTTTCTGGTTTTAAGCCATTCAGCATCCCCTTGTTCTGTTCTAATAACTGCCTCTTGTTCTGTGTACAGGTTCCTTATGAACACAATTAAGTGTCTGGAATACCCATTCTTTGCAGTGTTATCCATACTTTGTTATGATCCATACAAACAAAAATCTTTGCATAGTCAATAAAGCACAAATAAACATCTTTCTGTTATCCTCTGAAATGTAGCTTTTTTTTCCTGCCTAACTTTGCCAGGATTTTTTTTTTTTTTAAATCTTAATAGATGCTGTATTTGCATAAGGCTTGTTTTCTTCATCTTTTGGTAGGATTTTACTCTTATACGTTGAATTACATTGAGTATTTTGGAATGGTAAAACAACAGTGTGTCCCTAGGATAAACCCCACTTGGCCGTGTTTATCTTTATTATATGTTAGAATTGCTAATGTTTTAAGAAGAACTTTTATATCTGTAATCATATACAATATTGATCTTTAGTTTTCTTTTAATGTCTTATGTTTTTTGGTATCAGTAATGTTGGCTTCACACAATACATTGGACAGTTTTCTTTCCTCTGCTATTTCCTGGGCAAGTTTGTTGACAATTGTTACTTTCTCTTTCAATGTTTGAGAACTAATCAGTGAATGGATTTGAGCCTGGAGGTTTCTTTGTGATAAGATTTTTAACTGTTGTTGTTGTTGTTAAGTGCCGTC
>NW_006408913.1:279874-291235 GCF_000296735.1 Chrysochloris asiatica
AACTGCTGACCTTAAGGTTCGCAGCCCGATTCGAAACCACTATGCTACCAGAGCTCCTTAAGGTTTTTAACTACAAAATAAAATTCTTAATGCATATTCAAGGTAACATTTTTCTTGAAGGGCCTTTGGTATTTGAGTCTTTGAAGGCATTTTTTCCCTTATTATCTTAATTGTCAAACTTCTGAATATGTTAACAAAGAAGCATTACCTGTGCTTGCCTTTTATACCTAGAGCTTGTATGGTCATGCCCAGTCTTTAACTCTTCATGTTCATAATGCGTGGCTTCCATCTCTGTTTACTGAAAGTCTTACTAGAGATTTAGCAGTCTCCTTAAAGTAAACACTTGTTTTCTTTGAGGTTTTTTTTTTTTTTCTTCCTTTCTATTATTTGCTTTCTATTTCATTGATTTATGTTCTTATTTCTTTTCTTCTGCTTACTCTGGGTTTAACTTGCTTTTCATTTTCTAGTTTCTTATATGGGTCATGTCTTTGAGCATGTGAGAGAAAAAGCTTATTAGTAAGATATGGATGATTATTTACCTAATAGATTTCGAAAGTGATCTTTGTTGTTGTTAAGTGCTGTGGAATTGGTTCTGACTCATAGCAACCCTGGGTTTTCAAGGAGTTGCTGGTGGGTTTGAACCCCCAACTTTGTGGTTGTGATTCGAAGCTCGTGCTTACGTTACAGCAGCACACCAGGACTCAAAAGTCATTATCTATCTGTCTGTCTAGAGTTCTGGTAGTCTAGTAGATACGAGTCGGGCTGCTGACTGTAAGGCCAGCAGTTTGAAACTGCCAGCTGTTCTGCAGGAGAAGGAAGAGGCTTTGTGCTCTCATAAAGATTTACAGCCTCAGAAATCCTATACAGGGTCGCTATGAGTTGGAACCGACTCCAAAGCACATCACCACCATATGTGTGTGTGTGTATATAAATACTTTATGTGTAGTGCAATCTTGTAAATATGATTGCATGTTGGAAATACACCCAGATAAAATTCCTGCACATTAACTGGTTGGCAGAGATTATCATTTCAAATGACTTTTAAGATGGTTATTCCACCACTGTAATTCTACAGACACGTCAGCAGCTGATTATTCTTGTCACAGTTCACTGTGGCAGCGGTAAAGATACCAGCTGCCTCTGTAAGCAGTATTCCAACTTCAAATCTTCGATTTACAATCGCTTTAAATGTGTTTTAACATTCAAATTTTTATAACTTAATGTCTTGAATAAATAAATTATAGAATAAAAAGTACATGCCTTTTACTGATATTCACCTATTGGTAACACTTTGTCCTGTTTGCTTTGTCATATACTGGTTTTTCTTTCTCTCTCACACACACATACTTACACACAAATCAGTGAATTTATATAAATAAAAGAACTTTAAAGCTTAAACCTATTCGGGAGTAGAGATGTAACCCCAGAGTTACACAGTATTTAAAAGCCATTCATGTATGTAACCTTTAGAAAAGAAATTTACAGAATAGATAACAAAATCATGTACTTTATTTTTTCTGTTTTTAAGTACTGAGATACAATTTCTGTATGAAATTTACACTTTAAAATGGTTACACAATTTCTAGTAGAGTCACAAGGATGTGCAGCCATCATGACTGTCTAATTATAGGGTATTTTCATTACCCAAAAGAAAATAATGTACACATTAGCCATCACATTCCTGGTTCCCCCCTGGCAACTGCTAATCTACTTTTGTTTCGGTGGATTTGCCTATTCTGAACATTTTACACTAATGGAATCATAAAATATGTAGCCTTTTATGTCTGACTTCTTTCACTTAACATAATGTTTTCAAGACTCATTGGGTTGTAGCATGTCTGAGTACTTCATTCCTTTTTCTGACTGAAAAATAATGCATTGTATACATGAATCACATTTTTTGTTTATTATTCATTAGTTAATAGACATTTGGGTAATTTATACATTTTGGCTGTTATAAATTGTGCTACTATGAGCAGTCGTGTATGAGTTTGTGTAAATTCTTTTGGATATATACCTAAGAGTGAAATTGTGGTCTCACGAAGATGTAAAAGCCTCGGGAACCCGGTACAGAGTCACTATGAGTTTTCAAGGAGTGCCTGGTGGGTTTGAACAGGCAACCTTGTGGTTGGCCAGTCTAGTGCTTCACCTAGAGCATTACACCAGGACTCTTTGGCTGTTGTTGTTTCTAGATGGCATCATATTGGCTCTGACAATAAATTGACAGTAGAATGAAGCACTGCCAGGTCCTTCATCATGCTCACAATTGTTCTCTTTGAGCCCGTTGTTAAAGCCATTGTGTCAAGCCATCTCATTGAGGGTCTTCCTCTTTTTCACTGTGGCTTGTAGTAAGTATATATTTACCTTTTTACCATTTTACATTCCCACCAGCAATTTATGAGATCTAGTCCTGCTGGACTCCTGGTATGGCACTGTAGGGTAAGCACTGGTCTGTGAACCACAAGGTTGGCAGTTCAAACCCACCAGCTGTTCCTCGGAAACTATACAGGGTTGCTATAATTCGGAACCAACTCAATGGCACTTAAAAACAACAAATCATGGTGTGGCACTGGATAAGCACTGGATTGCTAACCTTAGGCTTACTGACTTCAAACCCACCACCTGCTCCTTAGAATCTCTACAGAGATTTGTTGTTGTTGCTAAATCCCTTTCAGTTAGTTCCAACTCATAGCTCCTCTGTATAGGGTTTCCAGGGAGCAACTGGTAGATTTGAACCACCAACCTTTCACTTAGCAGTCCAGTGCTTATCCTACATCACACCAGGACTTATATTTAGTTGAGGATTTTTGCATATATATTATGAAGGATATTGGTGTGTGATTCCTTTTCTTATGATGTATGTCTTTGACTGGTTTTGATATCAGTGTAATACTCAGAATAAGTTAAGTGCGCTTATATATTTTGGAAATGTTTTGCAAAGGGTTGGTATTAATGCTTCTAGGGAAGCTATCTGGTTCTGGACTTTTTCTTGTGGGAAGTTTTTTGTCTTTTTAAATTACTAACTCATTCTCTTGTTATATTTCTAGTCAGATTTTCTGTTTCTTCTTAAGTCAGCTTTGGTAATTTGTGTGTTTTTAGGTATTTGTCCATCCATTTCATCTAGGTTATCTACTTTGTTTGCCTACAATTTTATTCATAGTACCCATTTTAATATTTTTATTTTTGTAGGTCAGTAGTAATATTCCCTGTTGGTGGTGGTGGTCTGATTCCTGGTTTTTGCTAATTTGGGTCATCTCTCTTTTTTTTCTTGGTCAGTCTATGATAATTTGAAATTCCTTTCTGTACTTTTCTCCTTTTGATCAGGATTCTGTTTTAGAATCTTTGATCAAAATGTTTAGTAATGGTAGCTGGGCACCATCCAGTTCTGGTCTCATATCAAAGGAGGCAGTTGTTTATGGAGGCACTCAGCCACACAGTCCATGTTGTTTTTGTTGTTAAGCGCTGTCAAGTCAGTTCTGACTCATAGTGACTGTTGAGGGTTTCCAAAGAGTGGCTGATGAATTTGAACCACTAACCTCGCAGTTAGTGGTCTAGTGCTTATCCAATAGAACCACACCAGGGCATCTATACTTTCCATATTCTGCTTGTATCCTGAAGCTAGTTTTAAGAAATAGTATAAGGAGATCTCATGTATTCTTTCATCTAGTTTTGTCCAATGGCAGCATTTTACCAAAGTATACAGTGATATCACAGCTATAGTATTGGCATTGGTATAATCCACTACTGGCATTATTAAAATCCACTAATCTTATTTGGGCCTTTTTAGTTTTACTTGAACCCATTTGTGTGTATTTTGTTCTGTTCAATTTTATTACATATATAGGTTTTTTACCTACCACCACAATCCAGAGATAAAACAATTTTAGGTAAAGAACAAGGATTCTTCATGTTGTGTTTTATAATCATACACTACTCATTCTACCCCTGTACCTAACCTCTGACATCCACTCATTCTTCATTTCTGTAGCTTTGTCATTTAAGAATCTTATATAAATGTTGTCATAGTGCATAGAACTTTATGGCTTTTTCACTCAGCAAATTCTTTGAGATTCAAACAAGTTATTGCATATATAAATGTTGCTGTTGTTAAGTGCCACCAAGTCAGTTCTGACTCATAGTGACCCTGTATAGGGTTTCTAAGAAATGACTGGTGTGTTTGGACTGCCAACCTTGTAGTTAACAGTCCAGTGCTGATCCTACACTGCCACACCAGAATTCCATATATAAATAGATTGTTCTGTTTTGCTGCTGAGTAGCTTTTTAGAGACTCTGTATACTGTAGTTTGTTTAACCATTCATTCTTCTAAGCTGTTTTTAGTTCTGATCAATTATTACAGGTGTCCATGAACAGTAGGTTTGGTGCAGATGTAAATTTTCATTTCGCAGGGATAAATACCCAAGAGAACAATTGCTGGTTTATATGGTAATTGCATGTTTAGTTTCCTAATTGTTTTCTATAATGGCTTTACTATTTACATTTTCACCAGCAAGTATGATCTAGTTACTCCCCATCCTCAATAGCACTTGATGTTGTCACTATTTTAAAACTTTTAGTCATTTTAATGTTGTTGTTGGTGTTAAGTGCTGTTGAGTTGTTTCCAACTCATAGCAACCCTGTATAGGGTTTCTGAGGAGCAGCTGGTGAGTTTGAACCTCCAATCTTACAGTTCACACCCACCTTGTGGTCTAGTACTTATCCTTGATGACATTAGCTAACCCCAGACACAGTAGAATGAAACACTCCCTGGTCCTCTGCCATCCCATGATTGATTGCAGATCGGATCATTGTGGCCCATAAGGCATTCATTGGCTGATTTTTGTGAGTAAATTGCTTGATATTTCCTCTTGGTCAATCTTACGTTGGCTGCTCTATTGAAACCTGTTCAGCTTCAAAGCAAGACATAAGCTTCCACTGACAGGTTGGTGTGGCTACACATGATGAGGTACATTGACTGAGAATTGAATCTGGGTCTCCCACATGAAAGGCAAAAATTGAACTGCCACTACCACTGTAGCCATTTTCATAGTGTGTTTTAAGTTGATGATGTTGAACATCATTTCCTGTGCTCATGTGCCATCTGAGTATAAATATATATATATATATATATACACATACATATGGAATCCTAGGGTAGCACTGTAGGATAAGCACTCAACCGCCAGGTTGCTTTGAACAACAAGGTTGGCAGTTCAAATTTACCTGCGGCTCCTCAGAAATCCTATACAGGGTCGCTATGAGTTAGAAACAACTCGACAGTAGTTAACAACAACATGCATACATACGTATACATACATACATATTGCAAAGAGCAGCTTGTGGGTTTGAACCACTGACCTTGTACGCAGTCCAATGCTGATCCTACATCGCCACACCAGGAATCCATGTGTGTTTGTGTGTGTGTTTGTCTGTTTATATCTTTGTTCATTTTATAATTGGATTTTGGGGGGATTTTTAGTCGGGGACTTGAGACTATATGTTCTAGGTCTCCATCTGTTGTTGAATATGTGGTTTGCAAATATTTTTTAGCAGTTAATAGTTTGCCTTTTCATTCTTTTAACAGGATTATTTGCAGGTAGCAGTCTAGTGCTCATCCTACAGCGCCACATAGGAATCCATATATAAATAGATTGTTTTATTGCTGAGTAGTTTTCTAGGTCAGTGGTTCAAATGTACCAGCTACTTCTTGGAAACCCTATACCACCTCAGTAACAACAATAGATTACAGAATATCTGGTGGGGTGAATCTTCCTGCTTTATTCTTATTTTATAAGATTGCTTTAGCACTTTTCATCTAATGTTTAGAATAAGTTTGTGTACAAAAAAGCATTGCCTGGATTTTTATAGTATTTACATGAAACCTATAGATCAACTGGGAGAGAATTGGCATCTTTATAATTCTATCCATGATGTCTCTCCATTTGCTTTGGTCTTTGATTTCATTCATTAGCATTTTATGTGTTTCAATATACTTATCTACTACATATTTTTTAGAGTTGTACTTGTGTATTAACTTTTCTTTGCAGTGATTATAAATGATATGTTTTAAGTTTTGGATTAAGCATACTCATTGTTAACGTATAGATGTGACAGTTTGCGTGTTGATCCTATCTCATTAGACTCACTAGCTCTATGAGGGTGTTTTTGTGTGTGTGTTTTGGTACATTCCTTGGGATTTCTACGTAGAAATGTTATCTTCAAATGAGGACAATTTTATTCTTCCTTTCCAATCTTTATGTATTTTGTTTATGTTTCTTGTCTTGTTATAGTGGCTAGAATTCCTAGTACTGTCAAGAGTGGGGAGAGCAGACATTCTTGTCATGTTCCTAATCTGCTTTTCAGAACTTTTACCACTAAATAAGATGTTGCCTCTGTGTTGAGGTAGTTTATTCTTCTACCTTGTGCTAGTGACAAATGCTTTAGCTTTTTTTTTTTTTTTTCCCCTGCGATTGTCTCTTTATTCCTTGTGGATATTTTGCCTAGTATAGAATTCTGGTTGACAGTCTCTTCTTTCAACACTTGAAAAAAATTGTGCAACTTCCTTCGGGTCTCTGTCTTTTCAGATGAGAAATCTGGTGACATTTGAATTGGTGCTCCTCTCCTTTATCCCGGAGCTTTCAAGCTTCCTCTGTGGTTTTCAGAATTTATGGTATCTTGGCATAGAATTTCTTTGGGCTTATCCTGTCTAGAGTTTGCTCAGCGTCTTGAGTCTGTCGGATTGTGTTCTTGGCTAAATTTCTGAACTTTTCAGCCATTATTTCTTTGAATACTTGTTTATCCCTGTCCTTTTTCATGTGTCTTTCTTGGTCTTAAGGGACATAAATGTTAGTTCTTTTGTTGTCATCCTTTAGTTGCCTAAAGCTCTGTTCTTTTTCAGCAGTTTTTCCCCTGTTACTCACATTGAGGGATTCCTGTTGTTCTGTATTCTAGTTCAGAGATTCTTTCCTTTGTCATCTTTACTCCTGAGTGATAATTTTGTACATCAGTTATTATATTTTTTAGTTTTGTTCTTAGCACACAGTACTTTTTATATATCTATGTAACTGCCTTTTCTCTGCTTAGATTTTAACTTTTCATTTGTTCTAAGAGAGTTTGTAATTGAGTATTGAAGCATTTTTATGGTTATTGTTATTAAGTGCTGTCCAACTCATTGTGACCCTGTGTAGGGTTTCCAAGCTGTGGCTGGTGAGTTTGAACCACTGACCTTGCGGTTCAAACCACCCTTGCTATCCAGTGCATTATCCCACAGCACCACACCAGTATTCCTGGTATGGCAGCAGCTTTAAAATCTTTGGCAGATAATTTCAACTTCTGATCCCTCATAGTTGTGGCCTCAGTCACCTGTCTCATTCAAGTGATTTGCCTGGTTCTCAGTATGACAGATGATTTTTTAAAATTATATTTTTGATTGTCTATTTATGTTTGGAGACCTTGGGTACTATTTAAATGTTTTATTTTAGCAGGCAGTCAGTGGACCGTGGTTCCAGTGACAGTTTAATTCAGAGCTTTTGTGGTCCTGTTAGTTTGCATGGCGCTGCTAGTTCTCCCACTGTTCTTGCTGGGAGGGCAGAATAGCTATTTCGCAGGCCATTGACCCTGAGTCTCTCAGTTGGGAAGAGGAGTCTCATGTCATGGGGCCAAGATGCACTCACTCACTGCATGATGTTGTTTTTTGTAGTGTTCCCCTGCTGTTTCCTAGGAAACCTATGCTACTGTTCTACTCTGTCATATGGGGCGCTGTGAGTTGAAATGGATTAACAGCACCATATACAAATTTATAAATATTTCTACATACAACAATTTGTATACATGTTAAGCCAGATGTGAGTACAAAGCGATGTCTCCAATTCTCATCCTTTTACCACATGAGACATTCTAGTCTCCTTCCCTTGATTGTGTAAATTTCTCTACTAGCAATGAAAAGTCTGGCTCCCACCATGTACCCTTGAATTTAACTGTTCAATTCCAGTATACATGCATAGTAGCATCAGAATGGTTAACCTCAACACCACTAAGAAATAATGTTATTAATTAGATAAGTTGTATGTACAGTTTCTTTGGTCTTTTAGTCTTAACCTATTATGCTTATTTTCAGAATTACTTAGGTCAGCATGTTTCTTCATGAGATGGTTTCATAGATTTGTAATGCAGTTCAGTTGTTGTGTCTTGGGTTCTCTAATGGTTACTACTTTTTTACAATTTGCATATATTGATTAAAGTTCACTCTTTGTGCTGTAAAGTTCTATAACTTTTGACAAATGCTTTGTTATATGTCCACAATTATAGCATCGTACAGAATAGTTTTACCTCCCCCCACCCCCAATTTTACAGTCTGTTTAGCCTTTTTCTCCTATTGAGGGACACCTTGGTTACATTCAGGTTTTGGTAATTACGAATTGTTGTTAGTTGCCTTTAAATGGTTGTGACTCATGGCCACTCCATGGACAATAGAAGCAAATGTTTCTTGGTCCTGGGACATATTTACAATCAGTGGCACACTCAAGTTCATTGTTGCTGTCACTATATTTTGAGCACCTTCCGACCTATGGAGTTCATCTTTCAGCCCTTACCAGACAGTATTCTGTTGTCATCCATAGGGTTTTCCCTGACTAGAAAAGTTGTTAGGTAAAGTCGAGGATCAGTGGAAATGAGGGAAACACTCAATGAGATGAATTGACATAGTAGCCATCCAGCGGACTCCAGGTGTCATTTGCTAGATATTGATCTTTCCTAATGTGTCCAAGTAACCAAGTCAAAGCCATGTCATCTCTGATTGTAAGGAACATTCTAGCTGTCGTTTTTCTAATATTGATTAGTTCATTCTTCTGGTAGACCATGATATATTCAGTATTTTTCACCAACACAATTCAAAGGCATTATTTTTTCTTTCTTCTTCATTATTGAACTTCCACAGGTGTATGAGGCAATTCAAAAGACCATAGTTTGTATCAAAGGATCCCTGGTAGTGCAATGATTAGAACACTTGGCTCCTAACCAAAGAGTCGGCAGTTTGAACTCACCAGCTGCTTCACAGAAAAAGATGAGGTAGTCTGTCTATGAAGATTCCAGCTTTGACAGGTCTATAAAGGGAACACAGTAACACTAGGGAGGTATGCACACCTTACAGTAATCAAATAATTGAGATTCAAAGGGCGGTGTTTACTCAAGGACAAAGTTCAGAAGGGTTAGGAAAGGAGAAAAAAACGCAGGGAGGAAGTGGGATAAGTGATGTTCCATTGTGGGGATTGCAATCTACGACATGAAGCAAAATGTGTATGAATTGTTGAAATGGAAAGCTGATCTGCACTGTAAACTTTCCCTCAATTCACTATAAAAAGTTAAAAAAAAAAAAATTATAGCCTTGGAAACTCTATGGCGCACGTTCTACATTGCCCTAAAGGGTGGGTATGAGTTGGAATTGACTCAGGCAGTGGACAGGTAGTAGTGAGTCAGACCCAGCTTAGTCATCAGAGTGACATGTTTGCTTTCTACTCTATCCATGAAAATAATGAGCTCTATCTTGTGAAATTGAACTGCTGTGCGTTCTGACCATATAGCAGGAACCAATATTTTGAAGATGATTTACAGTTCTCCGGTTTCTACTTTATAATTGAAATTGTGTTGTTTTATTTCAAAAGCATTACATAGTTGTTAAAATCCCAAGATGCTAGTCATGTTCTTTTTTTTTTTTTTCCTAAAACAATCTAGCATTATATTTTAAAATATAAAATGGTATTAAATAGCTATAAGGTAAAAGATCTCATTAAAATGAAATTTCTGTTCCTATCAATGATACTATGTTTTGTTTCCTTTGCAGCATTCATTCAGTCTGAGAGCATAATAGAAGTACTGCGTTTTGATGATGGAGGGTTACTACAGGTAATTTTGTTTTAAGTTGAAGAATTATTTCAGTGTCTAATGTTGAATACTGTTGGATTTTTTTTTTTTCTTTTAAAAAAAATATCACTGATTTCTCTGAAATGTATTTTATGAGCAGATGAGCCCTGGTTGCACAATGGGTAGGTGCTCAACTTGTAACCAAAAGGTTGACTGTTTGAACCCACCTGACAACTGTGTGAAGAAAGGCTAAGCCCCCATAAAGATGACATCCTAGAAAACCCTATTGGGGGCAGTTCTACTCTGTCACAAGGAGTTTGCCATACGTTGAAAATCAACTAGATCATACCTAACAACAACAAATTTATTAGCAGGCCAATAGTCATTGTTGTTGTGTTTGTTTAAGTGCTATCGAGTAGGTTCCAATTATAGCGACCCTGTATAGCGTTTCTGAGGAGTGACTGGTGAGTTTGAACCACTGACCCTATGGTTCAAACTGAGCCTGCAATCCTGTGTCTCCTACAGCACCACGCAATCCTCCTTCTTCTTGTTAAGTGCCAATAGAGTCGGTTCTGACTCATACTGACCCAGTATAGGGTTTCCTGGACTTTAAATCTTTACAGGAAGAGAATGCCTCATTTTTCTCCCATGGAGTGACTGCTGGGCTCAAACCACTGATCCTATGCAGTTTGGTGTATAGCCTACAGAGCAATCATGCTCCCCAATCCTCCTTAGCAATATGAATTATCTTTTAGATTAAATAATTTTTTTAAAGAGCAAAGTTATTGTGATATTAAAGTCTTATAAATGAGCAAATCATTACTCTATGACCTGTGTGTGTGTCTGTGGATCTGGGAAAAGAGAGGGTGTCGGGGTAGGGGGATGTCAACAACATGGTCACATCAGGAGGCTGACCAATGTAGGGTGCCAGTGAACAGCATGCTGATTTATGGATGCTGGACCTCAACATATTTATGTGGAAGAAACCTTCTCAGGAGAGTATAAATACTATAGATTGATGTCTATGTCATCTTTTCACTTGCTATCCTGAATCCCATCTTTAAATATGCTATATATGCATTTAGAATGTGTAATTTGATAAAATTCTGTGTTTCCTCCCAGATCTAACTGTTTTATCATGAAGGCTATTTTCTAGTCTCTGAGCTAAAAATCAGTTCTAGACTTCCAAAGCTGGAAGAAAAAACCATCTTAACCAATCCTTTGATTTCTATTGCTGAGATGTTTTCTCATTTCTTTCAAACTCTTTTTTATATATTGTGTTTGTCTTATAGTATTTATCACATTGGTAATGACATTTTGATTTTAAGTACCATGCTGATTGGCAACATGACTATTTTTATTTTCATTGTATATTCAGAGATGAAAAAAGTTGTCTAAGACTTTATGACTTGTGACAATGGTTATGATAGTAGACTCCTGATCTGCTCACTCCAGGTGTAATTATTAGTTTTTTGATTACCTGAAGTTGACTGCCATATATATAT
>NW_006408913.1:293463-294411 GCF_000296735.1 Chrysochloris asiatica
TTGGTCCAGTGGTGAGGATTTTTGTTTTCTTGACATTGAGATGTAATCCATACCAGTACAATTAGAGAATATAATTCTCCTCAAAATGTCTACACTAGCTATTTAGCTTAAATTTAGATTTAAACTGCTGTCACTAGGCTTAACAAAGAAAGAAAGAAAGAAAAAAAAGATTTTTAAAGTTTTTTTCTTGGCGGTGAATCCAATATGTATTCTGGAAGATAAACTTTTCCCCTGGTTCTAAATTTTAAAATAAAGTCTTTAAGCTAAGTGATGCTGATTAGGACAGCAGGCAGTTGTTTCATGATTTACAGAAAGTCTTTGCATGTCTTTTTGTACAGGAAAACCTAATAAAAATGAAGGTAGGCAGAGTATGTGACACTTCCTCACTGCCAGACATTGCCAAGTGCCCTTGCTGAGGAAAGGAGTTGCTTCTCCTTGAGAACCCATGGGTTATAGGGATAGTATTGTTGTTAAGTACCATCGAGTCGGTTCTGACTCATAGCTACCCTCTACAGGGTTTCGAGGCTCTAAATCATTACAGAAGCAGAAAGCCTCATCTTTCTCCGGCGGAAGGGCTGGTAGTTTCAAAATGCTGACCTTGAGGTTAGCGGCCCGATTTGTAACTACTACACTACCAGAGCTCCTTAGGGATAGCATTTATCATCCCATTTTTATGGCAAAAGAATTTAGTAATTAGTACCCTAGAACAGATCTCACATATACATTTTTGCAAAGGCAATCCATTATATTAGAAGAACTTTTTCTTTCATTTAACCCTTTTTAAGACTGGGCATAATTTCGGAGCGAGCCTGTGCCTGGCTTAATCTGCAATTTGTTGCCTGCCTGGTAGGTGTTTCACTTTTAAGTACAAAAGAGACTATGCTTATCTACTCTAGATTGTTGTTGTAGTTTAGTGCCCTCAAGCTGGTTCTGACTCACAGTGACTCT
>NW_006408913.1:302623-303929 GCF_000296735.1 Chrysochloris asiatica
GCTTTTGGGACATACCTTCTAGTGAGGATGTTATGGGTTACTGACTTGTGTCCCCATCCCCGTCCCCCACCAAATGTGTGTTGTAAGCCCTAACTCCTATGCCTGTGGCTATAATCCCATTTGGGAATGAATTTTCTTTGTTAAGTTAACTCATAGTGACCCTGTATGGGTTTCTGAGGCTGTAAATCTTCACCAGAGCGGAAAGCCTCATCTTTCTCCTGCGGAACCACTGATAGCTTTCTCCCACGGAATCACTGCTGACTGTGAGATAAGCAGCCCTACTCATAACCACTGCCCTACCAGAGCTCCTTAGAGAAGCAAACAGACATAGGGGAAATAGATGCCATGCCACATGAAAATCACTAAGGAGCCAAGGAGCTTCCCCAGAGCCTACAGAGTTAGAAAGCCTTTCCTAGAGTCAGTGCTCTGAATTCAGCCTTCCAGCCTCCTAAATGGTGAGGAAATATATTTCTGTTCCTGAAAGGCCACCTCCTTACAGTATTTCTGTTATAACAGCACTAGACAGAGAGATAAGTAAATAAGAGCATATGGATTGTTTTGAGTGCTGCAAAAGAAATAACCAAGGTAGAAAATAATAGGGAGGAAGGGGGACCAACGTGAGATCAGATGGCCAGGAAGGCCTCTGTGGTGGAGTTATTTCAGCTGAGTCTTAAAGAATGGCAGAGAACTCGTCAAGTGGGGGACTGATATTCTAGGCTGAAGAACTTGTGTCTGGGGGCCATATGAGAACTAAAGGGTGTGCAGGGAGGGTGGGAGAGACGATAAGTAGGTGCCAGATGCTGTGGGCCCTTGACCTTCTCCACCATGGTAAGCTGTTGGCATTTCCTTCCAGAAGTCATGAGAAGTCACTGAAGCATGTTAATCAGGAAAGCAGCCGTCCTGGTGGTGCAGCAGTGAAGAGCTTGGCTGCTAATCAGAGCCCACCTATAGGCTCCCTAGGAGAAAGACTTGAAGATTTACTCCTGTAACGGTTACCCTCTGTTGTTGACTCGATTCCGACTCATAGTGATCCTGGAGAATAGAGTAGAACTGCCCCATACGGTTTCCATGGCTATAGTCTACTGAACTAGACTTCCACATCTTTCTCCCTCGGGGCAACATTTAGTTAGCAGCCCAGCACTTAACCATACAGATTGTATCTTAGAAACACCCTTCCTTTGGCACAGTTCTACTCTGTTAACACAAGTTCACTATGAGTCAGAATTGACACAATGACATCTAATAACAACAATCCTGACATTGACTGATGATTTTAAAAAATACTGAAGTGATTTATGTTTTTTTT
>NW_006408913.1:305114-317087 GCF_000296735.1 Chrysochloris asiatica
GGGAGCAGAAAGCCTCATCTGTCTCCTGTGGAGCAGCTGGTAGTTTCGAACTGCTGACCTTGCGGTTCGCAGCCCGATTCGTAACCACTACGCTACCAGTTCTCCTTTGACAACAGTAGGTTGGTTTTTTTCCTTAGGAAGTAGATTTAAGAAAATGATTTGATAAGCAAATCATTTAATATTTTTGCAATATACTATTTAAATTTATGTTAAATTTGTATGTCTTCAGTTATTTGTGTAAAGTTAGTAAGAGTCTATCTGTTGAGTCAAATCAACTTCAGCTAGCTTCAGCATAAAAAGAAGCATAGAGGTCTGTTTTTCAATAGTCCATGGAGGATGTCAGGTGTTTTTAAGGTTCATCAATGTCATAGCTTGTATCAGAACACCATTTCCCTTTATGGTTAAACAATATTCTATTGTGCGTATATATGCTAGTAGGTATTTGGGGCTACTCCACTTTTTGGCTATTATGAATAAAACTAGACTTTGTTTTTCAAATCAATTTTGAGTGTATAGAGAAATTGAGCAGAAAGGAAGAGTGCTGATACACTTAAGCCGCCAACCACACAAGTTTCTCCTGTTATTAACATCTTCCAGTGTCATCATTAGGTACCCTCAAGTCGGTACTGACTCATAGCAACCCTCTGCACAACAGAATGAAACACTGCCCAGTCCTGCACCAGCCTCACAATTGTTTGCTTAAAACTGTTGCTGCCACTGTATTAATCCATCTCATTGTGGGTATACCTGTTTTTCCCTGACCCTTCACTTTACCAAGCATGATGTCTTTCTCTGGGGACTGGTCCCTCCTGATAACATGTTCTAAGTATGAGAGACAAAGTCTTGCCATCCTGATTTCTAAGGAACATTCTGGCTATACTTCATCCACCACAGATTTGTTTGTTCTTTTAGCAGTCCATGGTAATGTTTGTATTCTTCTCCAGCAACTTAAGTGCATCAGTTCTATGGTCCTCCTTATGGTCCAACTTTCATATGTATATGTGGCTATTTAAAATACCATTGCTTGGGTCAGTCATACTTTAGTCATCAAACTGATATCTTTGCTCTTGACCATTTTAAAGATGTCTCGTGCAGCGGATTTGCATAATGCAATAGGATGTTTGGTTTCTTGACTGCTGCTTCCATAGTGTTATTGTGAAGCCAAGCAAAATGAAGTCTTTGACAACTTCTATCTTTTCTCCATTTATCACGATGTTATTTATTGATCCAGTTGTGAGGATTTTTGTCTTCTTTATTTTGAGGTGCAACCCATACAGAAGGATATAGTGTTTGATCTTTATCAGTAAGTATTTTAAATCCTCTTTGCTTTCAGCATGCCAAGTTGTGTCATCAGCATATCACAGGTTGTTAATGAGTCTTCTTCAATCCTGGTGATTCTTCATGTAATTCAACCTCTCAGTTTATTTGTTCAGCATACAGATTGAATAAACACCTTTCCTGATTTTAAACCATTCAGTATCCCCATGTTCTGTTCTAACAACTGTCTCTTGGTCTGTGTACAGGATCCTCATGAATACCTGTTCTTTTTAATGTTATCTATAGCTTTTCATGATCCACACAATCAGAAGCCTGTGCATAGTCAATAAAGCACAAGTAAACATTTTTCTTTTATCTCTGATTTCAGCCAAGATCAATATAACATTCGCAATGGTATCCTTGTTCTTTTCTGGCAGTTCCTTTCCATGTACTCTTGTAGCTGTTTTTGAATTATCTTCAGCAGAATTTTGCTTGCATGTGATGTTACTGTTATTGTTGGATAATTTCCAAAATCCATTGGGCCACCTCTATGTTTCTCTTCCAATCAGTTGGCCAGGTAGCTGCCTTCCAAATTTTTTGGCATAGCTGAATGAGTGCCTCCAGTTCATTGAAAGATTTCAGTTTGTATTTCCATCAATTTCAGGGGCCTTGTTTTTCTTTTGTGCAGCTTGGATTTATTCCTTCTGTACCGTAGGTTCTTGATCACATGCTACCTCTTGAAATAGTTGAACTTCAACCATTTTTTTTTTTTTTTGTACAGTAACTTTGTGTATAACTTCCATCTTATTTTGATGCTTTCTTTTACATTATGCATTAGTGTAGTGTTTTTGTTACAATTTATAAGTCAATTATTATTAACCAATGTTCATAATTATCAGTCGGTTCACTCTTTGTGTCATACAATTCTATGGGTTTTGACAAATGCATAATAATACCCACCATTATACTATCATCACAATAGTTTCATTGTCCTCCTCCTTCTCATATCCGTAGAAAACACTGATCATTTTACTGTCTCTGTAGTTTTATGTTTTCCAGAGTGTCCTACTTGTAGTTGGGACCATATAGTGTATAACCTTCTCACACTGGCTTCTTTAACTTAGCAGTATGCATTTAAAGTTCTTATATATCTTGACAGCTCATTTATTTTTATTGCTAAATAATACTCTATTGTATGGATGTACCACAGTTTGTTTATCCATTCACCTGTCGAAGGACACTTGGTTACTTCGTAGTTTGGGACATTTTGAAAAATTAGTTTTAAAATGTTTTTATGTAGACATAATCATTCAAGTCATTTGGATAATGCCTAGGAGCATAATTGTTAAATATTATGGTAAGACTATATTTAGCTCTGTAGAAACTGACAGTTTTCCAAAGTGGTTGTGCATTTTTCGTTCCTACCAGTGATGAGTAAGAGTTTCTGTTGCTCAATCTCCTTGCCTGTATTTGGTATTTTGTATGTTAGGCATTCTAGTAGGTATGTAATTACAATTCCCTAATGACATATGATTCTAAATATCTCTTCATGTACTCATTTGCCATCTGTGTATCTTCCTTGATTAGATGCCTATTCAGATCTTTTGTCATTTTTTTATTGTTGTGTTTTTAAGAATTTTTAGTTTAATATATTTTTTTAATCTTCATTTTGAATACCTGGTGGGCACTTGTATAAGACTGTTCCCTTGCATTTTTAGCTAATTTATATCCACATTAAAATAACCACCCTATCCTTCTTTTTGAGACTTGGTGTGGTGCTGTAGGATAAGCACACCAGGACTGCTAACCCCAAGGTTGACAGTTCAAACCCACTAGTTGCGCCTCAGAAACTCTATACAGGGTCTTTACTTTATTAGTTGGAACTGACTTGGCAGTACTGATAACAACATCCTTCTTTCTGTATAGGCAGGTATCTATTCCTCTTTCCTGTTGTTTATAAAACTTACGTTCCTCATTTTTCTATGTTGCAATCATATAATACATTGTTACTGTTGTTACTTTAAATCAAAGATGGGGAACCTTGTTTCTGCCAAACTTTATAACATCATTAACTGACCATAAAAAATTATCAACTTAAAAATTAGCCTGCTATATTTGATCAAACGTTTAACTAACTCACCCCTCATACTTGGACATATATTGTCAGGAGGGACCAGTCTCTGGAGAAGGATATCATGTTTGGTAAGGTGGAGGGTCAGGGAAAAAGAGGAAGACCCCCAGAGAGATGGATTGGCCAAGTAGCAGCATCAATGGACTCAAGCGTGGCAACAATAGTGAGGTTGGCCCAGGATCCCACAGTGTTTTGTTCTACTGTGCATAAGGTCACTATGAGTTGGTACCAACTCGATGGCACCTAACAACAACAACAAATGTGATGTGGTGCTGACCGTTAATGCTGTAAACTGCAGCATTGGTTTGGCCCATTAAGGCTGTCAGTTCCAACTCACCAGCTGTTCCTTGGAAACCCAGTACAGGGTCATTATGAATCTGATACCGACTCCAACGGCACTTAGCAACAACAACAACATGATGGCTGGAACTGTGGTTGCCTTAGCTGAGCCAGAACAAACGATTTTGTGTTCTTATTCGGCCTGAGGGTCTGATGTTCCCCACCTCTGCTTTAAGCAAACATATCTTTTAGATCACTTAAGAATAAAAAAAAATGGGAGGTTGTTTTATACCTTACTTAACGTTTAGTGCAAGGAAGATCTGCAGATGAATTCCTTCCGTTTCTTCCTCTAAGAAAGTCTGTTTCTCCTTCACTTTTGAAGGATAATTTCATTGGATGTAGGAGTCCAGGATGCTGTGTCCTGCCCCTCACCCCCTACAGTTTAAATATTTCTGTGTATTTTGGCTTGCTTTCTGAGGAGAGCGTCATGTATTTGTACCCTTTTTTCCTCTTTAGCATTTCCCCCCTTGGCTTGAGAGTGTTCTCGTTATCTTCAGTTTTCTGAAGTATGAATATGATGTGCCTAGGTATAGATGTTTTTGTATTCTGCTTGGTGTTCTTTGAGCTTCCTGGATCTTCAGTTTAATGTTCATCATTAATTTTTGAATAACTTTTTCTCTTTGCATGTCAGTTGAATTGTTTCTCTTGACATATCTTCAAGCGTACTGATTCTTTCCTCAGCTGTGACCAGTGTACGGATAAGTTCATCAAGGGTATTTTTCGTTTTTGATGTATTGCATTCCTTTTTAGAGTCCTGGTGTGGTGCTGTGGGTTAATACGCCAGTCTGCAAAGCCGTTTGAACTGCGAAGTCGGTGGTTCAAGCTCACCAGTCTCTCCTTGGAAACCCTATACAGGGTCTCTATGGGTCGGAACCGACTCGATGGCACTTAACAACAACAACAACATTCCTTTTTGGTACTCCTGGGGTGGTGCTGTAGGATAAACACCGGACTGATAACCACAAGATCAGTGGTTCAAACCCACCAGCTGCTTCCTGGAAACCCTATAAAGGGTCCCAATGAGTCGGAACTGACTCCATGCATTTAACAACTACAGTTCCTTTCTGATTCTTTCTTATATTTTCCATATTTCTGCTTACATTGCCCATCTGTTCCTATATGTTAGCTATTCCTTCCCTTATCATAGTAATCATAAGAAAACACAGACCCAGTGGTATTGAGTTGATTACAACTCATAGTGACCCTATAGGACATAATAGCACTTGTTCTCTAGGGTTTTCTAGGTTGTAATCTTTATAGAATCAAATTGCCCCATCTTTCTCCCACAAAATGACTTGTGGATTTGAACTCCTGACCTTTTGATTAATAGCTGAGCGTTTAACCAGTGTGCTACCAGGGTTCATACATTTGTTGTTATAAAGTGCCCTTGCGACTCATAAGGACCCTATATAGGGTTTCCTAGGAGTAGCTGGTAGATTTGAACTTGCCACCTATTGGTTCAAAGTCCAGTGCTTATTTACAGTGCCACACCAGGAGCCTAACAGTTATTTTAAATTCCCAGTCTGATAATTCCAGTATCTGTGTGATGTCTGTTGGTTCATTTGTCTCTTGCCTTTTATTGTCATGCTTCATAACTTTTTGTTAAAAGACAGATGTGTTGTATTGGCACTAAGATAAATAGGTTTTAGTAGAAGGATGAATGTAATTCTGGCTAGGAGTTGGACTGTGTTGAATGTTTACTTTAGCAGCACATACCAGAAGCTTTACATACCTTGTTTTTATCTCTCCTAGGGACTCTGGGCATCTCTAAGTACTCCTCCTCAGAGAGTCTGAGCCTGACAGCTCTTTCAGCTTTAGTCTACTGTTGATAGACTGAAACCTGCTAGTATAATGGTCAGCTGTAGGGAGGGGAAGTGTTCTTTTGATAATCTTAAGATTAAATCTTACTCATGTTCTGAACTAACTTGTGTTTTGGGACTATGAACCTCAAATGCATTTTTCTGCTTTAAGTGAGACAGGAAGGCTAAATGGAACTACAGTAAGTTCACTTCTCTTATTGTAGTTATTATTGTATCTCCCGTTCATAAGATTTGGTGTTATTATAAAGTGCCCTTGAGTCAGTTCCGACCCATAGCAACTCTGCATAGGGTTTCTGAGGAGCAGCTGGTGAATTTGAACCACTGACTTGCAGATCAAACTGAATGCTTATCCTACCCTTGTGCTCCAAAGAATTATCCTGCAGTGCCACACCAGCCCTTTGCTGTGACACCTTTATTATGAATACTTTATAGCTGTACATACCAGAGGCAAAGATGTAATCAATGATACTTTTATAATTTTCTAAGTCTACTTAATGAACAGATTTTCACTCATGCTGCACCAACTTGAATTTTAGCAAGAATTTGTTAATGTCTTGTATTTATGTCGTTTGTATCATTTATTTAAAACAAAGTATTTTATTATGAAAACTTTCAGACCTGCTGAAAATTGTCAGTTAAATTTCTTTATATCTACCACCTACACTCCTCAGTGTAGTCCTGGGGTGGCGCTGTAGGTTACTGCGCTGACTGTATGGTTGCTTTGAACTGCACGGCGGCAGTTCCAGCTCACCAGCTGCTCCTTTGAAACCCTAGACAAGGTCTCTACAAGTCAGAACAGGCTCAATGGCATACCAACAACAGCAACATACTCCTCAATTAACACTTTGCTATATTTTCTTTATTATGTAAGTGGCTTCAAAAAGTTCATGAAAAAATAAAAAGATAATGGAATTTTTCCACACATTTTTTTTGAAGTCACCTTATAGATCTCTGTGTGTTTTCACTTAATTTCTAAAGTTGTTTATTAGCATTTGTACTTTTTTTTACTATGATACTTCTCTTTATTCCCCTAAAACTGAGAGCTAATATTGTTGTACTGTATAACTCTGATGTTCGCTATGGCATTTCCATTCTTGGTTTTGTGGGATGATCTGGAACCTCTTCTATTTGTATCTTTTATCAAGCAATTGGTTTTTATAAGATAAGTTGCTTGACTAATGATTTTTAAAGAATGGATAGCATTGCCATAATAAAGAGTTAGATAAGTTTTTCTTTATTACAGAAAACCTAAGACTTCACTAAGCACTCACTCACTTACAACTCAAATAGACATAACTGTTAACCACACATGTACTGTAGTGCTGAAACATTTTAAAGAAAAATTTACATATACTGACATTACATTTCAGTGTGCAAATTAGGAAAATAAGGGCAGTTTCCCACATATGCTTTATTTCCCGCACCATTACTAAATAGTATATACTATGGTGCTGTAGGATAAGCACTGGACTGCTAACCACAAGTTCAGTGGTTTAAACCCAACAGCCGCTCCCTGGAAAGCCCATGCAGGGTCACTATGAGTCGGAACCAACTCGATGGCATGCCACCGCCACCACTACCAATGGTAAAAAATAATAACCAAACTTACTGTTCTTTTAAATTATAGCATAACAGCTAACCTTTTGGTGTAAGTTCACTGATTTTATTCATTAGACTTTTAGTGTCTTCGCAGACACTATTATTAAGGACTTCATTCTTTCATCACCTGAGCTGTGGTAATTGCCTTCCAACTTCCTGTTTTCTCTTTGAGCTTCTCTAATCTTTCCTCTTCACAAAAGCTGGAATAATGACTTTTTAAAACTTAAATGAAACCATGTCTGTCTGTCTCTCTTTTCCCTTCAAAGTTCTTTTATTATATTTAGAGTACAACATAACCCTACCATGATTTGTAGGGTAAAGTCTAATCTGGTTCCTGCCTCATTTTTTATTTCTCTCCCCTTTTTCTTTAGTAGAAATACTGTCTTTTTCTTGAACATCCCAAGCTCTTTTCTATACAAATAATCCCCTTATTTAAGACATATTTGAGTTGTAGCAAACTGCACTTAGATTGTCTAATTTATTTGTGTTTTGCTTTGATTTTCTTAGTACAACTAATTGTTTATGAAGGATCTTCAAAAAGTTCATGGGAAAATCCCATTATCTTTTGATTCAATCTGAAACAAACTTTTTGAACATTTCTCTTGGTATAATGATGATATAATTTGCTTATATAATCATTCTCAGATGTTCAGTGTTGATTTATTGTTCCAAAGACTGCCATAACAGGCATTCATGAAAACTTAAAAAAGAAAAAAAGCGATATTTGACTTTTGAATCAATTTATGACAGAGTCATCGGAATGGGACCACCTGTAATACCCCACACCACCTGTAATACCCCACATGAATTTAGAGATCATCTGAAGAACAGATTTGATACATTAAACACTAAAGACCGAAGACCAGAAGAGTTGTGGGATGACATCAAGAACACCATACAGGTAGAAAACAAGAAGTCATTAAGAAGACAAGAAAGAAGGAAAAGGTCAAATTGGATGGCAGAAGAGACACTGAAATTTGCTCTCCAGCATAGAGATGCTAAAGCAAATGGAAGAAATGAGGAAGTCCAAGAGCTGAACAGAAAATTTCAAAGATCAGCTCAAGAAGACAAAGTCAAATATTATAATAAAATGTGCAAAGATCTGGAGTCAGAAAACAAAAAGGAAGAATACGCTCAGCATTTCTCAAGCTGGGGGAACTGAAGAAAAAATCTAAGCCTCAACTTTCGTTATTGAAGGATCCTCTGGGCAAATTATTGAATGATGCAGAAAGCATCAAAAAATGATGGAAGGGATACACAGAGTCACTGTACGAAGAGGAAATGGTTGATGTTAAACTGTTTCTAGAAGTAGCATATGATCAAGAGCCAATGATACTGAAGCAAGAAGTCCAAGGCGCGTGGAAGGAATTGGCAAAGAATAAGGCACCAGGAATTGATGGAATAAAAATTGAAATCTTTCAAGAAAGTGAGGTGGCACAGGAGGCACTCATTCATTTATGCCAAGAAATTTGGAAGACAACTATATTTGTGCTATTCCAAAGAGAGGTGACCCAATGGAATGCAGAAATCATCGGACAATCTCTTTGATATCCCAAGTGAATAAAGTTTTACTAAAAGTAATGCAGAAACGGCTACAAGCATACATTGACAGAGGACTTCCAAAGGTTCAAGGCACATTCAGAAGAGGCTGTGGAACCAGGGATATCATTCCTGATGTCCGATGGATCTTGGCTGAAAGCAGAGAATATCAGAAAGATGTTTACTTGTGCTTTATTGACTATGCAAAGGCTTTTGATTGTTTGGATATGATTGTGTGGATCATGACAAGCTACGGACATTTCGAAGTATGAGTATTTTGGAACACTTAATTGTGCTCATGAGGAATTTGTACATGGACCAAGAGGCAGTTGTTTGAACAGAACATGAGAACACTGAATGATTTAAAATTAAAAAAGGTGTGTGATAGGGTTGTATTCTTTCACCATACTTACTCAACCTGTATGCTGAACAAATAATCCGAGAAGCTGGGTTATATGAAGAAAAATGGGGCATTAGGAATTGGAGGAAGCTTTATTAACAGCATACGATATGCAGATGATACAACCTTGCTTGCTGAAAGTGAAAAGGACTTAAAATACTGATGAAGATCAAAGAGCACTTTGGTTATGGATTGCATCTCAATGTAAAGAAAATAAAAATCCTCATTACTGGACCAATAAACAACATTCTTGTCAATGGAGAAAAGATTGAAGTTGGCAAGGACTTCACTCTTCTTGGATCAACTATCAACACTCATGGAAGCAGCAGTCAAAAGGTCAAACGACGTATTGCATTTGGCAAATCTGCTGCATGAGACCTTTTTAAAGTGTTGAAGAGTAAAGATGTCAGCTTGAAGACTAAGGTGTGCCTGACCCAAGCCATGGTATTTTCAGTAACCTCATATGCATGCAAAAGCTGATCAGTAAATAAGGAAGACCGTAGAAGAATTGATGCTTTTGAGTTATGGCGTTGGAGGAGAATATTCTAAGTACCATTGGCTGCCAAAAGAACCAACAGATCTGTGTTGGAAAAAGGGCAGCCAGTGTGCTCCTTGGAGGCCAGGATGGCCAAACATATTGTCAGGAGGGACCAGTCACTGGAGAAGGATATCATGTTTGGTAAGGTGGAGGGTCAGAGAAAAAAAGAAAGACCCCCAGTGAGATGGATTGGCAAAATTGCAGCATCAGTGGGCTCAAGCGTGGCAACAGTAGTGAGGTTGACCCAGGATCTGCTGTGCAGAAGGTCACTATGGGTTGCTACCGACTCAATGGCACCTAAGAACAACAACTCTTTTTTTATTTTTCAGTCTCTTCTTATTTTTCAACTGCAACATTCTTTCTTCAGACAGGTCTTCCAGTCATGACATGTTTAGTCAAGTCGCCTATTTGTTTTCTCTCACATCACCTTCTTAGTATCTTCATAATCCTTTATTCAAAGTATGATTGCATGTTTGTTTACTTTTTAAGTGATTCTCTCCAGTCTGTACTTTAAGCTCCTCTTTGGCAAGGACCCATTGTACACTAACACTTGGACCCAGTTGGGAGGAGTTGATTCAGTGAAAAACACATAAAACTTCTGTCTTAGTTTTCTAGTACTGATGTAACCAAAGTGGGTGACTTTAACAAAACAGAAATGATTTTCTGACAGTTTAGGAGACGAAAGTCTGAGTGAAAGGTGCTTACTCTCGGGCAAGGTCCTTTTCTCCTTCAACTTCTGATCCTCAGTTCCTTGTGAGGAACTGTCATCATGTGTCATGATATCTGCCTTGTCTCATCTGTGTTTTTTTCTCCTTTGCCTCAACTGCTCTTCTTATGTCTCGAAAATGATTGTCTTAAGCCACACTCTAAAATGATCATAACCTTATTAACAAAGAAAACCTCTGCTCAAAAGTGGGATATATCCATAGGTATATCATCCCATAGGGAAATGCTGTTGTTGCTCCCAAGTTGGGTTTTACTCATAGTGACCCTACAGGTATTAATATTCCAACATATATTTTGGGGTTCACAGTTCAATCCCTGGACAAACCTCATAGACTTACTGGTTTGCCAGATATAAAAATCAATCACAATACTTTGTATTTTCTACCAGGTGTGTTTGATATTTGATCCAAATTATTCTGTCATTTGAATTGTATACTGCAGTGAATTATTTCATATGATTTTGGGATCAGATTTAACTTGTATCCAAGATACAAATTGAATCTAGAATAAAACATTTTGAATATTCTATATGTCTACTGTATAAAAATGTGGTTTTTGTATTTTCACCTTTTTTTTTTCTCCTCTTACAGACTGAGACAACGCTTGGACTCAATTCATATCAGCAGAAAAGGTAACTCTCAGTTTCTTTTGATAATTCCTATAATTTTCCACTTTTGCTCACTTCCTTGGTGAAGAAGTACTAAAAAATTATGAATCACATATTTTTTCATGTAATTTTAAACACTTTGTATGGAAAAACAGGCTGACTCATGAATTTGTGTGTAATATACTGTGCCTTTTATTTATTTAGCTTAAGAAGATTGTATAGTTGCAACTTATCTTTGCAGGAGCCCAAATCTATTCTACTAACTGCCCTGACTAACAATTGGAATCCTGGAAATGGTATCAGTGGCACTCCTAGATAGGGAATATAATTCTCAGATTTTAAGAATTCATTTTTTTTGAATGGGTAGTTTTTTTTTTTTGGTTTTTTTACGCTTTTATTGTGAATTGAGTGATAGTTTACATGGCAGAACGAGTTTTGCACTAATCCAATTATATTTTATTTCATAGCAATGATTACTATCCCCTCCATGCATCATCGGTTAACAGTCTTATTTGCCTCTACGCCCATTTTGTTCCACATCTTCTACCTTTATAGTTGTAACAGTCACAACAGTTGCATTTAGTCATGATAACAATTACTCACTATTGAGTCAAAAGCATCCTATCACCATCTCCTTTCGCCAGACACATCTAGACAAGATGAAAACTATTCAGTGGAGAGTCTACCTTTGCCCCCTCAATCTGAAACTAAAGTCTCTTGAAAACTTGTAAACCAGCCTCTTCATGCCTTTACTGCCCCCTCATCTGCCCCATCCCATTTTAGATAGCCATTGTCTAAGTTGCCCTTCCCTATCAACCCTGTGTACTAAGGGGATAGGCTTGATCCTTGATGGGAAGACGCCTTCCCTCTCAATTGATGTTTTGAGGTATTACATTGTAAGTAAAAGTCAAGTTCATCAAATTGTCAAAATTTACACTTGCTTCCTGTATCAAATTAAAATACATTTTATTTCATATATTCATCCTTATAAAATATTTATTCTTATAAAATTCTTAT
>NW_006408913.1:317187-319356 GCF_000296735.1 Chrysochloris asiatica
GACTAAAAGGGAGTTCGGTGGCGCTCTGTACAGTAAGCACTGAACTGAGAACCACAAGGTCAGTGGCTTGAGCCCACCAGCTACTCGCAAACATACGCAGTCTCGGATTGCTTGATTCTGAACTGACTTGACAGCAACTAACAACAACAAAATATATGTAATGAAAAATTTGCCAAATTGACCATTTTTACACGTACAACTCTGACATTAATTACATTCACTACTGTGCAACCATTACCACTCTAAAAACACTTTCATCATCTCAAACAGAACTCAGCTAACATTAAACAATAAATCCCATTCCTCTCTCCCCTTATGTTATTCATTTCTGGTGTATAGAACCTCAACTTATTTTGGTATGTTTATCTAGTACCCTGAAACTTTGCTGATTTTGTGTTAGTAGTAGGTTTTTTGTGGAATCATGTAATCTGAAAATAGAGATAGTTTTGCTTCTTTCCAATTTGAATGCCTTTCTTTTACTTGCCTAATTGCTCTAACTAGTACATGCCATACAGTTGAATAGCAGTAATGAAAGTGGACATCTTTGTCTTTTTCATGATCTTTTAGTCTTTTATCATTGAATACCGTACTGAAGTGTTTTTCTTAAATGTCCGTATCATTTTGAGAAATTTTCCTTCAATTCCTATTTTGCTGAGGCTTTTTGATTAAGAAGATGTATATGATTTTTAAAAACAAAATTATAGAAACTTTCATTAAACAGAAATGTCATTGTAAAGCTACTGATTCTCAACCTATCCTCCGTCTAAGTCGGTACCATTTTTAAAAACTGTTTTATTGTGAATTATGTAATATAGATTACATGGGAGAACATTAGCTTTACATTCATCCTATCATCACATTGCCAAGGTTATAATCCCCTCCATGTATCATCAACCAGTCAAAGGATACACCCTGCAAGCCTGGCCCTGGTCATCAGCACACAGCCCCTCTCCCTCTTTGGGTCTAGAGTTCCCAGTGTCTCCATCTCTCCACGTCATAGTCTATGCCTCCATCTCTGGTGTCACTGTTTCTCTGGGTAGGGTCCTGCACTCTGCTCTTTTCCCTCGATGGTCCCAGGGGCCTCCACTCCTGGACTGCAAAGTCAACCACTCCCCTCCTTTTGCTATATAGAATATCTACCTTTACATTTCCAGTCCTCACAGTCAGTCTTGATAGTAATTACTCATTGTTGTACTACATGAATGCTATGCACATCTCCTTTCATCAGTCCCACTCAGACAGATTGTATACTACTACTCAGTGGAGATTCTACCTTCCTCTGTGCCCTCTTGATCTAGGTAGGCTCCCTCTTGAAAGCTTATAAGCCAGTCACTTCTTGCCTTTGTATTCCTCCTCCCCCTTATTTTTAGGTAGCCAATGATCAAGTTGCCTATTCCTGTCTACCCTGTGTGTTGAGGGGGTGGGAATATATAAATGATTTTGTCAAAGCTTTTTCTACATCAGTGAGATGATCATGTGGTTCTTTCTTTTTGCTTTGTTAAGTGGCATGTTACATTGATTGTCATTTTCTTATCTTGAACCACCCTTGCGTTACTGAGATAAATTCCCCTTGATCATGGTGTGTGGTTCTTTTAAAATATTGCAGAATTCAGTTTTTAAGTATTTTGTTGAAGATTTTTGCATCTGTATTCATAGATGGATTGCCCATAGTTTTCTTTTCTTGTCACGTCTTTGACTTTGATGTACTTATGGAATGAGTTAGGGGTATTTCTGTGTTGGGTTTTTGACTGAATTAGTAAACTCTTCACATGTTTATATAGATAGGCTCAGTTTTTGTACTTCCTATTGAGCCAATTTAGTTAAATTGTGTGTTTCTTCAAATTTGTCTATTTCATATAGACTCTCTAAGTCCTGTTGGTGAGGTGGGCTAAACTTTGGGCTTCCAACCACAACCATCAGGCACTATATGGGAGAAAGATGAAGCTCTGTGCTCCCGTAAACCTCAGAAACCTTATGGAACAATTTTTCCTCTGCACTACAAGGTCACTGGGAGTCAGAATAGAGTCCATGTTATGTTAGTGGGTAGTTTCAATTTGTTGATGTACAATTGTTTATAGTATTTTCTTTTAATCCTTTTAATTTCTGTGTGATTAGTAGTAATGTCATCACATTCACTTCTAGATTTAATTATTTTCGTCTTTTTTTTTT
>NW_006408913.1:319456-320094 GCF_000296735.1 Chrysochloris asiatica
TTCCCCAGTCGCATTTTGAGTGTCTGCCAACCTGAGTGGCTCATTTTCCACCACTATATCTAATGGTATTTTAAACACCAGCAGGGTCACCCATGGTGGACAGATTTCAGATGGGTTTCCAGATGAAGACAGTCTAGGAAGAAGGAGTGATGAACTACTTCCAAACATTTAATCACTGAAAATTTTATGAATAGCAGAGACCATAAACATATCCTACCTGAATTTAGTGATTATATCTAGAACAAATTTGATGCATTAGACACTAATGACCGAAAAGCAGAAAAGTTGTGAACAAGAACAACATATACGAAAAAAGCAAAAGCACATTAAGAAGACAAGATAAAATGAAAAGACCAAAATGGATGTCAGCCGAGACTCTGAATGAAACTTGTTCTCAAGTGGAGAGATGCTAAAGCAAATGGAAGACATGAGGAGGGTGTAAAGGAGTTGAACAGAAAATTTCTAAGGTCAGCTCAAGGACACACAGTCAAGTATTGTAATAAAATGTGCAAAACCCTGTAGTTAGCAAACCAAAAGGGAAAAACTCACTCTGCATTTCTCAAGCTGAAAGAACTGAAGAAAAAAATTCAAGCCTCCACTTAAAATATTGAAGGATTCTTTGAGCAAAATATTGAATG
>NW_006408913.1:322231-326105 GCF_000296735.1 Chrysochloris asiatica
CATAATTGTCTATATACACTGGAGAGGAATGTGTATTGTGCTCTTGTTGGGTGGAGTGTTCTACATGTATTTACTAGGTTTAATTGGTTTATAGTGTTACTAAAATCTGTTTTCTTATTGATCTTCTTTCTAAATGTTCGATCCATTATTGAAAGTGGTGTGTGAAAGTTTCTCACTATTATTGTAGAACTATTTTTCTTTCAATTCTGTCTTTATTTGCTTCATAAAATTTGGGGCTCTGGTGTTAGGTGCATATATGTTTATAAATGCTGTATCTTCTTGATGAATTGACACTTTATCGTTTTTCTCTTATAACAGTTTTTGAATGAACGTCTATTTTGGTAAGATTAATATAGCCACCTCAGTTCTCTTTTGGCTACTATTTGCCTGGATTGTATTTTTCCATTTCATCATATTTGTAATCTGTGGGTCTAAAGTGAGCTTCTTTTAGCTGTATAGCTAGAGCATGTTGGATTTTTTTGTTTTGTTTTTTTTTCAGTCCATTCTGCCAATCTCTGCCATTTGCTTGAGGAGTTTAAGACATTTATATTCAAACTAATGGCCAATAAAGAAGGACTTCTGCTGTTTTGCTGTTTGTTGTCTGTGTTATACCCTTTTTTGTTCTTGAAACACTGTCTACACTCTTCTTCCTCCATTTTCGCCCTTTTTTTCCCCCTGCTTCTACGCTCTCAGATGCCATCACTGCACCACCTGCACCTCTGGCTTCTACCAGTTACTCCAGTAGCAGCAGTAGCAATGAGGATGACTGGAGGTGGACCCCATAAGGTTTCATCTTGCTGTTCGTACAATGTCCAAATCTCATAAATGTCCCATTTCACAGAATGCCAACATGTTAAGTAGCCCACGTTGTAGTTGTTGTCAAGTGCCGTTGAGTCAGTTCTGACTGACTTTGTATAGCGACCCTGTAAAGGGTTTCCAAGGAGTGGCTAGTGAGTTTGAACCACCGACCTTATGGTTGAAACTAACCTTGCGGTCCAGTGCTTTATCCACGGCGCCACCCCAGGACTCCAAGCAACACATACTCAAATGGGCATATTCAGAAAGAGACATGAAATAGATTATGGGTTGCCAGGGGCAGTGAGAGAGGACAAAGAACACGTATTGCTTAATGAGTCCAGAGTTTCTGTTTGCAGTAACAAAGTTTTGAAAATAGTTGGTGGTGATGCCTGCAGAGAGCACTGTGGATGTAATTGATGTTAGTGAACTTTATATTTAAAAGTGCTTAAAATGCTAAGTATTGAACTGCTAACAACAAAGTTGGCAGTTCAAACCCACCAGCAACTCCTAGGAACACTATATAGGGTCACTATGAGTTGGAATCAACTCTACAAGCAAATAGCAACATGTATTTACCACAATAAAACATTTTTAAACTATTTTAACTAGTGAGAGATGCCAACTTATGTAATACCTACTTGAATATATTAAATAATTTCTTCCCTATAGATCACTATTGCTTTGAAAATATATCTGTATGACGGAGTCATTTTCTGTGTATTTTTTTTTTTTTTTCTGTGAGTATTCTGTAAATATTATAATAACAATTTCAGGGTACCCCATTTGTACAGCATTTTATAGCAAGTTATGGCCTCAGGCTTAAAAAAGGTAAACAATGGGAAAACATAGTGTAAGGCTTTAAAAGGAAGACGAGATTTTTACTTGCAAATAATTTGTCTACATAGAAAATTTAAAATAGTGCTAATTTTAGTAACATATATAGTAACATATATAGGGAGGGTGGTGGTTCCATATGATAGGCACTGGACTACAAACCTTAAGGTTGGCAATTTAAGCCCACCAGTTGCTCTACAGTGGAAAAATGAGGCTTTATGCTCCCACAAACATTTAAAGCCTTGGGAACTGTTTACAGGGTTGCTGTGAGTTGGTAGCACTTAAAAATAACAATAAAACATATTGTTGTTGTTGTTATGAAGTGCTGTCAAGTTGGTTCTGACCCATAGCAACCCTGTATAGGGTTTCCAAGGAGCAGCTGGTAAACTTGAACCACTGACCTTGCAGTTCAAAAGGCTTTGTAGTCTGGTGCATTAACCCACAGCACCACACCAGGACTCCATGTAAAACTTATTACAGTACCACACAAGTTACCATAGTATGGCAAACTGACACATGGTTGGTGGGGATATACATAGTCACCGATTTATATTAAAAAGTCATTTTGACTTTTGTATGTTTATCTTGCAAAGTCCAAGAAAATCTGTAAAAAAACTATTTGAATGAAGCTCATCAAGGCAGTTGGATATAAGATAAGCATACAAAAGTCAAATTGACTTTTTAATATAAATCAGTGACTCTGTATATCCCCACCAACCACGTGTCAGTTTGCCATACTATGGTAACCTGTGTGTTGCTGTGATGCTGGAAACTATGCCACTGGGATTTCAGATACCTAGGTCACACACCAGCACTCGGCTGTAAGTTTATCATACTGTGGTGGTTTGTGTGTTGCTGTGACAGTGTGAAGCTCTGCAACCAGTAGTTTAAATGCTAGCAGGATCTCAACAGCTGAGATTCCAGACTAAGAAAGATTAGGAAGCAGGAGAGACAGACTACTTCTGAATATTTAGTCACTGAAAACCTTATGAATAACAGTTTAACACTGTCATATAGCACCAGAATATTGAAACATTATGAATAGCACCAGAATATTGTCAGATATTGTACAAGAAGATGAGCCCCTCAGGTTGGAAGGCACTTAAAATATGACTGGGGAAGGGCTGCCTCTTCAAAGTAAATTTGACCATGACGACTCAAATGGAGCAAAGATTTCAGGACCTTCATTTTCTGATGGGACATAGCTCAAAATGAGGAGAAACAATTGTAAACACCGATCAATAATCATGATATAGAATGTACAAAATATGAATCTAGCAAAATTGGAAGTTGTCAAAATGGAAATGGAATGCATAAAGATCAAGATCCTAGACTTTAGTGAACTGATATGGACTGGTATTGATCATTTTTAATCATTTTACCATCCCAAAAATTACAAATCGAAGAGTAATGGCATCACTTTCATAATCAGAAAGAACATTTCAACATCTGTCTTGAAATATAAACCTGTCTTTGATAGGATAATATCCATAGACATACAAGGAAAGCCAGTTAATACAACTATTATTCAAATTTGTGCACCAGCCATTAAAGCAAGTGATGATCAATGGAAGAATTCTACCAACATCTTCAGTATGAAATTGCTCAAACTTGCAATCAATATGTTTTGATAATTACTGGTAATCCAGATGCCAAGGTTGGAAACTAAGAAGGAACAGTAGATGGAAAATATGGCCTCAGTGATAGAAATAGTGCTGGAGATTGCACAATAGAATTTGCAAGACCAATGACTTTTTCATTTAAAATATATTTTCTAGACAACATAAAAGACAGCTATACACATGGACCACAGATGTCTGATGGAATACAAAGAAATAAATAGACTATATCTGTGGGAAGAGACAGTGGAAATACTATGTCATTAGCCAAAACAAGGCCAGGGGCAGACTGTGGAACAGACAGACCATCAATTGCTCATATACAAGTTCAGACTGAAGCCGAAGAAAATTAGAACAAGTCCATGAGAGCCAAAATATGACCATAAACGTTGTTGTTGTTAGGTGCCATCAAGTTGGTGCTGATTCATGGCGACCTTATGCACAGCAGAACAAAACACTGCCCGATCCTGGGCCAACCTCACTATTGTTGCCATGCTTGAGTCTAGTGATGCTGCCACTTGGACAATCTATCTCACAGGTGGACTTCCTCTTTTTCCCTAACCCTCCACCTTACCAAACATGATATCCTTCTCCAGTGACTGGTCCCTCCTGACAATATGTCC
>NW_006408913.1:329957-337408 GCF_000296735.1 Chrysochloris asiatica
CAACTTAGACAGCTACCAAAATGGGGTGTGGGGCAATAAAGTCACGAAATGACTGGCTTACAAGCTTTCAAGAGGGAGCTTAGTTTCAGATGGTGCGGGGGGAAGGTAGAATCTCCACTGAGTGGTTTCCAACCTGTCTGGATGGGGCGGGTGAAAGGAGATGGAGATAAGACTCTTGTGGATCATTAGTGAATAATTGCTATCAGGACTGATTGTGAATGTTGCAAATGTAAAGGTAGATGTTTTATAACAAAAGAAAGGGAGTGGTTGATCTTGCAGTCCAGGAGCAAAGGACCCTGGGACCATCAAGGGAGAAGAGCAGAGTGCGGGACCCTATCCACCAGAGAGGCAGTGACACCAGAGATGGAGGCAAAGATGATGATGTGGAGAGACAGAGCAGCTAGGGACTCTACACTCAAGGAAGGAGAAGGACTGTGTGCTGACGGCTGGAGGGCAGGCTTGTGGGGTGTACCCTTTGGTTGTTTTTGAATGGTCATATATTCCTGAGTGCTTCACTGTACATCCAAAAAAAAAAAAAAAAAGAGGGCTTGGAAGCAAATACTGTTGAATGATGATGTATGGATGGGATTAAAATCATTGCAATGAAACGAAATACAATAGGATGAATGTAAAGCTGATAGTTTCCCATGTAAACTATCACTCAATTCACAATAAAAACTTATGTATATATATTTAAAGAAGATGGAAGTAATACAGAGAGTCAGTGTCCTAAAAAGCAATGATCAGTGTTCAACCCTTTCAAGAGGTAGCATATGATAAAAATCCAGTAATACTGAAGGAAGCAGTCCAAGGTGCACTACACGTATTGGCAAAGAACAAAAATCCAGGAATAGATGGAATACAAATTGAAATCTTCCAAGAAACTAACACAGCACTAGAGAGCACTTACTCACCTATGACAAGAAATTTGGATAATATTTGTGCCCATTCAAAAAAAAAAGTGATTCAGCTGAATGCAGAAATCATCAGAGTATCATTAATATCACATGCAAGTAAAATTTTGCTAAAGATGATTTAAAAATGACTGCAATAATACATTGATAGAGAGATTCAAGAAATTCAAGACAGATTCAGGCAAGGATGTAGAATAAAGGATGTCATTACTGATTTCAGATGGATCTTGGATAAAAGCAGAGAATAACTGAAAAATGTTGTCTGCACTTTATTGACTTTGCAGTGGCCTTTGTGTGAATCATGACAAGCTATTGATAACATTGTGAAGAATGGGTATTCCAGAACAATTAATTGTTCTCATGAGGAACCTGTACATAGACTAAGAGGCAGTCATTCAAACAGTCCAAGGATACACTGAATGGTTTAAAATCATGAAAGGTGTGCATCAGGGTTGGATTCTTTCATCATTTTTATTTAGTCTGTACACTGAGTACATAATCCAAGAAGCTGAATTCTATGAAGAAGAATGTGGCTTCAGGATTGGAAGAAGACTCATTAACAACCTGGGGTATGCATATGATATACAACCTTGCTTGCTGAAAGCAAAGAGGACTTAAAATAATGATGACATCAAGGACCACAGCCTTCAGTTTACTTTGCACATCGGTGTAAATAAAAAATCCTCACAGCTGAACTAATAAATAACCTCATAATAAATGGTGAAAAGTTTTAAGTTGTCCAAGTCTTCAGTTTGCTTGGATCTGCAATCAGCACTCATGGAAGCAGCAGTCAAGAAATCAAATGACGCATTGCACTAGGCATATCTGCTGCATAAAACCTTTAAAGTGCTCAAGAGCAAAGATATCAGTTTGAGGGCTAAGATGTGCCTAAACCAAGCCTTATTTTTCATAGCCTCATATGCATGTGAAAATTGGATAATGAATAAGGAAAACCATATAATTGATGCATTTAAGTTGTGGCGTTGGAGAAGAATATTAAAAGTACAATGGACTGCCAGAAGAACAAACAAATCTGTATTGGAAGAAGTACGGCCAGAATGCTCCTTAGAAGCCAGGATAGCATAACTTCATCTCTCATACATCAAACATAGTATCAGGAGGGACCAGTCTCTGGAGAAGAACAACATGCTTGGTAAAGTGGAGTGTCACCAAAGAAGATGAAGACTCCCAACAGTGACAGCAGCAGTGGACTCAATTGTAACAATTGTGAGGATTGGGCAGGACCAGGCAGTGTTTAGTTCTGTTGTGCATGGATTGCTATGATTGGGACCTAACTAGATCACCCATGGTAGACAGGTTTCAGTGGGGCTCCCAGACTTAAGACAGACTTAGAACAAAGATCTGGCAATATGCTTACTGAAATTAGCCAATGAAAACCCTATGGATCACTGATTATTAACTGAGACTACTGCTCCCTTACTTACGTCATAAGGAAGGACAATCCATAGAGGACATATGATGTAGTAGGAGGCCAGCAAAAGAAAGTGCATCCTCAGTGCAGTGACTTGACACAGTGGCACAACATGGGCTCAACATGCCATTGATGATGTAGATTGTTCAGAGTTTGGCAAAGTTTCATTCTGTTGTACATGCTTGTCATCTTGTATCAGAGCTAATTTAGCAGCAACCAATAACAGCAAGTTTGTATCTTGCTGCCTAATGACATCTCCATCTACATACGACATCTCTCAGATTTAAAGTGCGCAACATAATATATTTGTATATCTACCCATCTACATTTTTTCCCACTCACAAGCCCCGTGTCCCAACTCCTGCCATATCATAGCCTTGTGTCTATCTAGTTTCTCAGTCCACAGTCATGAAATTGTCACCGTTGATATCATTCTTTTTTCTCTCACACTCTATAATCAGTCCATCAGCATAACCTCTTGTCTCTCCTCCAATCTCCCTTGATATGACCCTAGATCAAAGCTTCTACCTTCAGTTTTGACCACTGCTATACTTCTCTTCTCTTCTTTGGCTCCTCCAATCTGTTGTCCCCATACCAGTTGTCCCCATACCAGTTGTCCCCATACCAGCCTGAATTAACCTTTCAAAATGGGTCTTCCTTGATCAGAATTCTCTAGAGACTTTTTGTTTCATTTAGAGTAAAATACAAACTCCTGTAAGGAAATCCCGTCATATCCTGCTTCTGCTGTGTTTTGGATTTGTCTTTGTATCACTCATTGTCACCTGATAGATTCCACATTTCTCTCCCCTCCTGGGATGTTACTGCCATGAGAGTAGGCGCTTTCCTTTCCAACCCTCTAATAGCTACAGTCACTGGCACATAGGACACATTCAGTACATGTGTGTGAGTGAATAACATGTACACATTTTTGCCCTGTCTGGCCACTTCAGACATTCTATTTTCACCTTGTGAATAGACTCTCAGTTCTATGAAAGGAAAAAAAAACAACAATTATATTTTAATTCCCTTAGTATCTCTAGCATCTAACATAATTCATGTTTCTATATATGATCAATAACTACAAGCTTTTAGTTTATGTAGTATATTTTCTTTTTCTTTGGTTAAATTAAAATTTGTTGAACATTTGGGTTTTGCATTATTTCAGTTGAAGAGCTGAAAAGCATCTTTGTTTTAAAGAAGTCAAATAGTGTCCTTGTTGTATCATGATTAAGATTCTCTGCCCCTTGCTACATGTGGCACCTTTATTGTGCAGAATTGTTCCTTCTTTGATCCAGTATCTCTAGTTTTGTGTTTACTAAAGTACACCTTGATGTTTGGTGTTTTCTATGTGTGTGTTTGTGTTTGTCATGTATTTTCATCTCAATTAATATACTAATCTGACTATTAAATTATAAATTAAAGCTACATTTTCTATATATTCTGAATGTCCTTGTCTGTTTCTAATGTCTCCTGGGTGAAATTACTGTATCATGCCAAAGCTTGGGTTCTTATGAACTGGGGTGAAGATAGAAAGAAAATAATCTTATGAAGTGGGTTTTGCTCTAACATTATTTCTTAAAATAAAAATATCAAAATCTACTGTTTTGAAACTTTAATTGGCTGACTGAATTTCTGACCTTCTCAGAAACAGGTAACTTTAGGTTTGCAGACTTCCCCTCCCCCAGATCCAGTCAATTATACTATACCTTAGATTGTGGTGTGTTGTCTAGGAAGTTTGCTTTTTGGAAATTTGTTTCCATGACAGATTCTAATAACAAATGGGATCGTTAGAAATCATACTCAAATATTTATGCTCAGACAGCATGGACCAGTGTGTTCCAAACTCTTTAAGATTAAATAGATATTTTAGTTCTTGGAAATCTCTATCCCCAAATTCATTTTTGTTTATTATTTTGTCAACCTGTTGACATTATGATCACAGTTTTGTCTCTTTGTCATCTGCCAATTATGTGTAGCTTTATTAATGATTTATACATCAGAAAATACATACATGAAAAAATCTAAGCGAACTTACTTAAAATCTATTGTTATCAGTTATATCAACTAAATAAATTTCAACATTTAGTCCTCCTGAGCATTTGCTGTTTTCACATATTTATGAATAGGAGGACACTTGCTAGCTGAAAGTGAAGAGGACTTGAAATATTTATTAATCAAGATCAAAAAGTACAGCCTTTGGTATGGATTGCATCTCAATGTAAAGAAAACAAAAATCCTCACCCCTGGACCAGTAAACAACATTCTTATCAATGGAGAAAAGATTGAAGCTGTCAAAGACTTCATTCTGCTTGGATCAACTATCAACACTCACGGAAGCAGCAGTCGAGATCAAACGACGTACTGCATTAGGCAGATCTGCTGCACAAGACCTATTTAAAGTGTTGAAAAGCAAAGATATCAACTTGAGGACACTTGATCCAAGCCATGGTATTTTTAATAACCTCATATGCATGTGAAAGTTGGACAGTAAATAAGGACAACCGTAGAATTAATGCTTTTGCGTTATGGTGTTGGAGGAGAATATTGAAAGTGCCATGGGCTGCCCATAGAATCAACAGATCTGTTGTGGAAAAAGTGCAGCCAGAGTGCTCCTTGGAGGCCAAGATGGCCAAACTTGGTCTCTCATACTTTGGACAAATTGTCAGGAGGGACCAGTCACTGGAGAAGGACATTATGTTTGGTAAGGTGGAGGGTCAGAGAAAAAGATGAATACCCCCAACAAGATGGATTGGCCAAGTGGCACCATCAATAGGCTCAAGCGTGGCAACAATAGTGAGATTGGCCCAGGATCAGGCAGTGTTTTGTTCTGCTGTGCACAAGGTCGCTATGAGTCAGTGCCAACTTGATGGCACCTAACAACAACAACAACAACAATGAATAGAAAAAAAAAATTCTCTAACATGCAACGTGTATTGATTTCTACTACTAAAAAAATATTCTACATTCCTAGTAGAGCATTAAACCTAACTTTTCTTAAGAATACTTTTCATAACAAAAGTTAAGTATCTAACGAGGTTTAGGGAAAACAATATTTTGAAGAAATGTTTCTTACTCTATTTTCTTTTTACTTGCAGTATATCTCTATACCGGGGTAATTGCAGGCCTATACGATTTGAGCCACCAATGCTAGATTTCCATGAACAGTAAGTTTCCAGTTTTTTAACTTATATTTTCCTATAAAACTGTTAAATACATTTTTTGCATGCATTTAACTTCCATCTTAATGTGTCTTCTGTCTATATAACATGCTACATCCAACAGGGACAACTGCTTACATTGAATGCAGTTCAAAAATGGGAAATAAGTATCTATTATGAATATAACATATATTAATTAGCTTTCAGTTTTGGAGAAATACCCACATATTACAGTCTCTGGTTTGGAGTAGTTTATCTTAAGCAGCATAAAACTTGTAAATTAGTTACCTTATCTGATTAGTACTTTAATTTCATCTTTATTATTTAAAGAATTTCTATGGGTATAGATGGATATATATAAACATTTTAAAATAGTTTAATCCCCTATAGTGGTTGTACTTGTTTCATTGCAGTTTTATCAGATTCTGGTTGTACCAATATTTTTTTAATCTAGTCTGATTCTACAGATGGAAATCGCAGTTTTCTTATGTGCTATTTAATGTGGCTCTGTGGGTTAATGTGCCAGACTGCAAAGCCTTTGAACTGCAAGGTTCAAGCTCACCAGCTGCTCCTTGGAAATCCTATACAGGGTCGCTGAGGGTCGGAATCGACTAGACGGCACTTGACAACAACAACATTTAAGTTATAGTTAAACTTTTTTTTTTAATTTAAAAAAGCACATTAAGTTTGAATGATTTATTTATAATCCATTAACCATTTTTTACTATAATAAACATATTAACTTTATTTATAATCACAAACCTTGAATAATCAAATACATTAAAAATACTTTTACAGAACCATAGCAGGGTTGTTAGCAAAAAAGTAAGAGAAATTTAAAGCAACTGTGTCTTGTCAAGAGTGTATGTTCTTACAAAAATCATTTGGGAATGGGAATGAAGAGAAAACTTTGCATGGTTCTGTGTGCATCATCATTTGGAATTATCATTTAGGAATAGTGATTATTTAAGTAAAATTGACTTGTGTAGTTTTAGATTTTAAATACTATAATATTCAGATGTGAAATTAATCACTATAACAGGGTTGCTATGATTGGAACTGATTCAATGGCACTTAACAATGACAACAACAACACGCTGATATTTCAAGGAACATAGAGTTCTTATTCCTATCACATTAATAATATCACCAACAGTTTCTTTCAAATGCAAGATGTTTAATGAAACATGGCATATATTTTTATGCTTAGCTAAATAGTGTTTCTCTCTTTCTAGTAAAATTCTCTTTGAGGATTTTCTCTCATTCCAGGGTAGATCAGAACAAAGTGTTAAACTATGGCCTTAGGCCATGTTTATGGCAGTTTATCAGGAGTAGGAACATAGACAGGTGCACAATACCAAAAAGCCTAAAACAGTAAAAGCTTAGGAGTTAGCAGTCAAGGAAGATTCTTTCAAATGGCCTATCTAATGGTTTCTTACTTTGTAATTTGCTTTGTGAGGGAGCTTTGTAAATTTCATGAATCCTTTGAGATAAAGAAATTTTCAGGTTTAGAAAAGTAAGGCTGGGAATGCCTGTTATTTCTTATAGTCCTTTGAATAATGCCCGATTTCCAGACTAGGGAAAATTGGAGTAAAGTCAAGCAAGGTTCTGGTGGTTTTAACCTTTCTGAGGCTATCAATTTTTTTAAGAATGGATGAAAACTATGGAACCTTCTTTCGCCTACACCAAGTACATACATACACACAATTGCACATATGAACTACATTTTGCATACAAGTTTAGAGGTTTTATAGTCATTCCCCTCAAAATCCATATCTAGGTCCTTAGGAAGAGGGGGAGAATTCTTGTTCTCAGCCACAGGTTGTTAAACCACCACTTCAGACCTCCTTTGGGTTTTGCTTATGTTAGGAATACGTGCTCACTATAGCAAATTTAGAAAATGCTTATCAGGAGGAAGAAGACAGTAAGAAATTACCTATATGCCAA
>NW_006408913.1:337508-340949 GCF_000296735.1 Chrysochloris asiatica
GGTTAGAAGTCCAGTGCCTATCCTATAGTGCCACACCGGTATTCCTATCCAATCAGTAAAAACATTAATTTTTAACATTTATCCTTTGTACTTTTTAACATTTATCCTTCGTACTTTTCTATGTATATATATTGGGGTCCTGGTGTGACGCTGTGAGTAAATGTGCTAGACTGCAAAATCGGTTTGAACCGCAAGGTCAGCTCCTCAGAAACCCTATACAGGGTCACTATGGGTCAGAACCGACTCAATGGCACTTAACAACAACATATATTTATTGAGCTGAAAAGCAAAGTCATAGTTACTGACTATACTAATTTTAAAAACTTAATATACATTCTATACTTTTTATATTTCATTATATTATTTAAGCAGAACGAAAACTATCTCCTCAAGACAGAGTTCTAAAACTTGAATTCTGAGGTTAAAAAAAAAATAAGCAAAATATTGTCTGATGAATATTTAAGCTAGAGAATATTTTTGTATTGTGAACAAGGAACCAGAAACAACTGATAGAACACATGAATTAATCTATTTATATAAAGAAAATAAATGGAATTTCTTATAGAGGCTGGCGCTGATTTGATAACTTTAGTACAAAGAAGTGTCAGGTAACACAGTCAGGAGAATTATTTTAAGTTCTTCTCTGTAGCACAGGAAAAGAGTACAGTAATCATACTAGACTTTTTCCTAAAGCAACAAATGTAATAGGCTGCTCCAAAACAGTGGGAACACAAGAAAAGGAAAATCATTTGCCATTATCTGAAAGTTTTCTGTGTCCTGTCTGGGAACACCTAATAGAGTTGTTGTTTTTTTTAATCTCAAAAGTAGAAGTGGATCTGAAGCAGTAGGGTTTGAGACCAAATGTGATTACGTGTATACTTATTAGGGTTCAACCAAAGAAATAGTACCAGTAGGAGATTGTGTGTGTGTATTTATTATGAGAAATTGGCTTATGTAATTGTTGAACCTAGTTAAGAAAGCCAGTCAGGAGTCAGGAGTCTGGAGCTGAGGCAAGGCCTAAACTCACTTTGAATGAGCTACCAGCTGATTAAGGCAGCCCCACCTAGAATAATCTTCCCTTTAGGGAGTTTAATTACATTTGCAGTATCTCTTTGCAGTAGCACCTAGCGTTTGAATGAATAACTAAAATTGCGGCTACCTCCCTTCCTTCATCCAACTCTAAAAGAATACCACTTGTAGCCCACTTTAACCTGAAGTATACTGGAAAGAATTTGGGGGACTTTAGTTCAATCTAAGGAGCTCTGGTAGCGTAGTGGTTATGAATCGGGCTGCGAACCTTAAGGTCAGCAGTTTGAAACTACCAGCTGTTCTGCGGGAGAAAGATTTCTGCTCCCATAAAGCTTTCTGCTCCCATAAAGATTTATAGCCTTGGAAACCCTCTTCAGGGTCACTATGGGTCAGAAGCAACTCAACAGCACTTAACAAGTTCAGTCTAGCCAAATTGATACATCACAAAGCTGTCACATGGATGTAAACAAAGAAGACTTTAAATGGAGATGTGGATTAAATAGCTTTCTAATCAGTGTTAGAGTTAAGATTTTTGTTGTTTTTTTTGAAGCTTAGAAGTAATTTGGGACAATGAAGTTGTATATTTCCACTGCTGGGGGTACATTATCAAGGTGTTGAGGAAACAACTAAATGCTAAAAGAAATCATAGCTGTTTTGGATTTAGTTTCTCTTTTTTTTGCTCTTAGAAACATGCTTCATTCAGATTCTGCCCTGCATTGACTACTTTTCTGCCTCCAAAGATCCCTGCTCTTTAAAAAAATTAATGTATTTAGTGAAAAAGAAGCCCTGGTGGCATAGTGATTAAGCACTTGGCTGCTAAGCAAAAGGTCAGTGGTTTGAACTCACCAACTGCTCTGCTGAAGAAAGATGCAGCAGCCTTAGAAACTGCTGGAGACAGTTGTACTCTATCTTACATGGTTGCTGTGAGTCAGACTTGACTCAACAGCAGCAGGTTTGCTTTTGCGTTTATTTAGTGAAAAAAGTCAGGTTAGAACAGAATGACCATTCTTCATACCTGTTCATTATCTATTTGGTATCTCTACCATCATTCCCTTTTTTGTTACAATTCTGTTCCCAGCTCAGGAGTAATAATCTAAATCACTTGTGATAAGCCTATTCTTCTTGCTTGTTATTGATGCAGGAGTACGTGTGACCCACTTCTCAGGGAGCTTTCTGGGAAGGGATCTCTACCCCTCTATTCTGAAAAGAGAAACAAGATTTAAAACACATACCATACAAAAAAAAAAAAAACCCAGCCTTCTTCTCTACTAGATACTGTCTTGTCTGCATATGATGCATTGGGTACTATGGCAATCACCTTGTAATCAACGAGGGGTGCCAGTCTGAGGACAAAGCCAGCATAGTTTCTGTAGCAGAATAGAAAAATGGAAAGAATCTACGTCCTTAGTAATAACGTTGAACTGTTGAATGAATCAGCTCTAGAACTACACTACTTACCGTAGGTCTTTTTGGTAGGTTGGCACTTATCATTAGTCTTGTCTTTCTTGGTCTTTACTTGTAGCATCCATAGCACTGCTGACCTCGTACTGTCACTCAGGTCTTTCTCTGCCTCATGCCTGCATCAAACCACTCTCCATGTTTTTCTCATGTGTCTGAAGCTGGTTTTCCAAGTCTCTGTCAAGCGCTTCTATTCCTCTTGGTGATTCTCTATCTTAGTAATTTTCAACCAGCTCTACACTTTCATGCTGGGTGATCTCTTTGGCATATTATGTTGATGATTTCCCAGTCTTTGCTGCCATGCTTTTCACTCATCTTGTGTCTCCAACACCTTATGCTCAACATGTCCCTCTTTTGTTCCTGTAATTCTCTGTGATTGGCATCATCACACTGTCACCAAAGCTAGAATCCTTTGGTATCCTGGAATCCTTTCTTCCACTCAAAATACTCCACTTTTTCCCTCACAAAATTCAGTACCAGAATCCTGTCAATCTTTTTTGCTTGATTTTCTCTCGTCCTCAGCCCCTCTTCCCTTAATTCTGGCCCTCTTTATTTTTTAAATCTAGGCTGTTACTATATTCTTGCCATTTTCTAGTTTGTGATCAATCCATGCTACCAAAAGAAATATTTTTAATACAAAAAATATCATCATGTCATTTTCCCATGCCCCTCCCATTCTTAGATTTCTTGATAACTTCAGAATAAACACTAACTTTCTTACATTGTACAGAAGACCCGTTATAAAATCTGCCCTGTACCTTCATTATATGCCCCTCCATCCTAAACCATCCCTGCCAAGAGTCACTGTGATCTTTCTGGGTATGTTACACTTCAAGGCAAAGTAATTTTTTTTTTTTTTTTTTAAGGTTTTTATTGTGAATTGAGTGAAAGTTTACAGGGCATATCATCAGTTTTACATTCAACAAATCGTATACCTTGTTTCATTACATTGAT
>NW_006408913.1:343160-358699 GCF_000296735.1 Chrysochloris asiatica
GAATTCCTTCTCCAGCATTTCCAAAGCCTGCCCATCTTTCAGTATGGAGTGTAGGTCTCCTTCCAGCTCATTTGCCTCAGTCACTTTATCTCGTTTCTGGACATGTGCAGATATGGTCATCTTCTACTGTTTTTTGGGCATCTTCAGGGGTTATCTGTGGCCTTAATACTCAGATGGGTATGTATTTTGGCATTTTTTATGCTTTCTGATTTGCTTCCAGGTGGGTGTGATCAGGAAATGGGCTTCCCTTTCCACTCTTTTTCTTGAGAAATTTCAAGATGCCATTGTTGGTCGTTTTGACATAACTTAGGATTTAACGTTCAGCCTGTTTCCTTTTTTGTCTGCTTGTCCCGCTCCACAATCCCCATTAAGGCCTTTTTTCTAGTTGTAAACAGTTCAGGGTCGACTGTGGCCATTTAGTTTTAATTGGAAACTGTCTCTTTAAATTTCAAGGAGATCTGTGCACACACGTAGTAGAACCCTCCGAGGGTGGGGCTAGGGTGCCCACTATCTCAGGCACCCCTATAGTCACCCCAATGGAGGTGCGCAGACAGCAAGGGGCCAATGAACAGCTACCAAAAGAGAAGAATGTCCATACCTTTATCTCTGTGGTTCTGCCAGGTGTCTTTGGCCGCTCCGTAACTTCCCCGGCTTGGTCTAACCCAAGATGGCGGGTCCTCAAGCAGCTTTGCGTCTCGAATTAGAAAACAATGGATTTCTTGCCTCTGCCACAAATAACCGTAGCTGTAAGCCTTCCAACCTTCTAAATATTCCTTTATATGTGGTTCAGAGTTCTGGGACCATCCCCTGAGCCTGCTTGGTCGGGTTTTCTGTGTTGTTGCTAATGGGGCTCCTTTACTGCACTTCCACCTGATCCGCCATCTTGTTTGTTCTCCAAGGCAAAGTAATTTTTGTATGAAACTTTTCATATATATAAACCAAAAAGTAGAAAGAACAGTTGACTATACCTTTTACCTAAGTAATGTTAACATTTTTGCTGTATCTACTTCATATTTTTGTTGGTTTTGAGTCATTTAAAGATTGTGGACACCAAGGCATTTCTCTCCTCTGTTCTTTCACATGTATTTTCATACATCAGGACTTTATGCATAAATAAACCTGCTGATGCCAAGTCATAGGGCCTTATAGAACAGAGTGAGAACTGCCAACGTGGGATAGTTAGGGTTTTGTGTCAACTTGACTGGGCAGGATTCTCAGTGGTTTAACATTTAAGATGTAGTTATCCCCATGGCGAAATCTTAACATAATGCAATGACTTCTATGATGAGATCTGCTATGAGCAGCCAGTCAATTAAAAGAAAGTTTCCTTGGGGAAACTTGGGGAAAAAGGTGGTTGCAACACCTTTTGTCTGACAAGAGATAAATAGAGTGAGAAACCAGCAAAGAAGCAGGGACCTACTACCAAGAAAGAAGAGTCCGGAATGGAGTGTATCCTTTGGACCTGGGGTCCCTGCACTGTGAAGCTCCCGGATCCAGAGAACAATTCATGTCCAGACATAGGAGACCTCCACGGAATGCTGGACCAACAGATGCTGAAAGGATACAAGGACGTGTCCCCAGAGCCGCTACTCTGAATGCAGACTTGGGAGTCTCTTGTAAGAGAATAAAGCCATCCACTTGTAGTATTTCTGTAATGGCACCACTTGAGAACTAAGACTCCTCTTAAGGTTTCTGAAGCTGTCATCTTTATGGGAGCAACTTGCCAGGTTTTTTTCTCCCATGGAACTTGTGGGTTCTAACTAACTACCTCCATTTAGCTTTTAGCTGAGCACTTAACCACTGTACCATCAGTCCTCCTTACAGTACCATTATTGGTATTGTTAGAAAATCTTTCATCTTTATGTTTGGTACGTTCTCTAGTTGTTTGATTGTAAGTAATAGAAATATAATTGAACCTAATACAGACACAAATGAGACTACATTGGAAAGAATACTGAGGACCACTATATATCCACAAAAAGGCTAGAGGTTTAACGGGCTTGGGAACAGTAGAATCTACATTATCAGACATCACTGGTGGTTGGTGGTTATGTGCTGTGAAGTCAGTTCCAACTCTTAGCAACCCTGTACAGGGTTCCGAGGCTGTAAATCTTTACGGGAGCAGAACGCCTCATCTTTCTCCCGCAGAACAGCTGGTACTTTTGAACTGCTGACTTTCCAGTTCACAGCCTGATTCGTAACCACTACGCTACCAGAGCTCTTTATCAAACACTACTAGGACTCTTATAGCTCGTGTCTTTGGCATACTGTTTGGATGGTTCTCTCCTGTTACCCATATCCTTTACCTACATGGTAGAAACAAGTCCACTGATGCCCTTCAGCCGTATATCTGCCTTGTGATATGAGCTTCCTGGCCCTGAATTTGTAATCATCCTAGAATGATTATTCAGGCCTCAATTTTGCAAGGGATTTGTCAGTTTATTGTGTGCATAAGCATTTGGCAAAGGATTGGACAGTTTATAGTCCGTGTGTGGCACTGTACAATCAACTCTGAACTGCGAACCACCAGATCAGCATTTCAAACCCACCAACTTCTCCTCAGAAACAATATACAGAGTTGCTATGATTTGGAACTGACTCTGTGGCACTTCAACAACCATAACAATACTAGTATGAGGAATGCTGGTATACCGCTATAGGTTAAGCACTAAACCATAAATAAAGTTTGAACCACAAGGTCAGCAGTTCAAACTCACCAGTCACTCCTTGGAATCCCTATACAGACAGAGTTGCTGAGTCAGAACCAAATCCGACAGCACTTAGTAACAGTATACTAGTGTAAACAGCCAATCTCACAGAGATTTGGCGGGGGGTGGGGGGAGTGTGAGCTTCCCAGGTGACAGCAGACAGATGGAGGGGGTACCTGAAAGGGCCATAATGCAGGCCAGTGACTGTAGCACTGAGGGGAGAGGAGAGCTGTCACACAGACCAGTGACTGTAACACTGAGGGTAGGGGAGAGCTGTCACACAGACCAGTGACTGAGCACTGAGGGGAGAGGAGAGCTGTCTCACAGACCAGTGACTGTAGCACTGAGGGTAGGGGAGAGCTGTCACACAGACCAGTGACTGTAGCACTGAGGGGAGAGGAGAGCTGTCATACAGACCAGTGACTGTAACACTGAGGGGAGAGGAGAGCTGTCATACAGACCAGTGACTGAGCACTGAGGGGAGAGGAGAGCTGTCACATAGACCAGTGACTGTAACACAGAGGGGAGAGGAGAGCTGTCACACAGACCAGTGACTGTAGCACTGAGGGGAGAGGAGAGCTGTCACATAGACCAGTGACTGTAGCACTGAGGAGAGAGGAGAGTTGTCACACAGACCAGTGACTGTAACACTGAGGGGAGAGGAGAGCTGTCATACAGACCAGTGACTGTAACACTGAGATGAGAGGAGAGCTGTCACACAGACTAATGACTATAACACTGAGGGGAGAGGAGAGCCGTCACTCAGACCAGTGACTGTAGCACCGAGCTGATAGTGCTTTGCTTGTAGACTTGGAAAACTACTGCCATAGCAGTGAGAACAGTTGGAACCACGAGACCTGCAGACAGTGGAGGTGGGCAGTCAGCCCACAGAGTGGAGCTGGGCCCTTTCAGGTAGAATGTCACAGAGGTTTTCCCATCAAAGTTTTTCCTTAATAGGCATGGTAAAGCTGGTCTAACCTTGGTTCTGGCACTTAGCTCTCCCAAAATTGCTGTTCAAGAGCTGGGCCAGAAAGCACAGGGGCCAGACATGGCAGGAAAAGCCACCCTAGAAAAGGAGAGTAGGAAAGAAAATTAATACAACCACGCCTTCACATCCCACCTGACTTGATGACACACCTGCTGAGAGAGTAGACATCTACCTCCTAAGCTGACCCTGTGTGTGCCTGCCTGGTGGCACAGAAATGAACATGAATATAACTTGGGGAAGGGAGAGCCGAGCCCCTCTCTAGACATAAGTGCGTTCCTTCACTATGGTATTAAAGGGGTGCTTCTAGGGATTGAAGGGACCAGCTCATCTCAGATGTGTTTCCTTTACTTATTCTTTGCTTTCATTTAGTAATCTGTTGTTGTTGTTTACTGTTTACCTCCTTTAAACATAACTGTACTTTTCAGTTGCCAACACTGTGTCTTGGGTGTTTGAGTCAATCAGATCAAAGAGTACAGTTGTCATCCAGCAGTCTTATTGCTTACTTGTAATGCTGAGTCCACATAAGGGAAGAGCAGCCTCATTTTCTCTAGTTTGAGTCTGGAAAATACCAGAGTTGAATAGATTTTTATCCTGAAGTGTTTATTTGACCTGTCAAATAAAGAATTTGGTAGTAGACATGTCTTCCAGGTATTGTCACTTTTTAAATCAAGGTTTCACTCAGAGAAAAAGTAAAATGGGAAGGTAACTCCATTTGAAGTCCATTACAACTTACTTGCCTGTTGAATTCCTATTGTCCTTAGAGTTTAGCCCTCCACTGTAAAGCAAACCTTCCCCAGTCCAACCTGCAGAGGTGGAAACTATCTTCTGTGTGTTTATCCCATACAGATGGGATGGGCACCCCTCTTCAGACTTGCTTCCACTGTTGAGACTAATGGCACCACACATCAGCAAGAGAGTACGAAAAAGTTTATGATGCATAATGAGACTTGGGGATTGCAGGACAGGCTCCTAAACAAGTCCGAAATGGTTTAAGAAATGAGAGAAAGGTGTTTGTCTTGGCTTTTATTGTGGTTAGAGGGTGGAGCTGGGAGAGCATGCATGGTTTGAACTTCCCACTTGATGAGCCAGAAAAGAGAGAGCACAGTCTTTCTTAATGGTTTGCCAAGATGCGAAGCATTAAATTCAGCGTCTTTGAGAGGCTTGAGAGCTGGCAGCTGTCAAACATCACAAATGGAGTCATAGTCTTTATTAGACATGGCGTCCTCCACGTAGCCCTGTCAGTGTGCTCATCATTGGTCTAGTTGTTTTTATGACTTATGTCCTCTAGTAGACCAGGCCATGAAGAGAAATGTTTATTTCTGTATCTCTGGCACATATCACACTTGACCCACGTATGTGGTACATTTTCTTTTAAGTCCAACAGGGTTTGCTGTTGATTTCTTATGTTATAGTTAATGTAGTTTGATATTCTCAAATGTTTCTGTTAGACTGCATTAAATGCTTGAGAGCCCTTTACTTCTTGATCCAGGTACTCATTTAATGCCTATTTGTAAATGCTTTTATTGACTTAATATGCACAGTAGTATTTTAGGATTTGAGGCATATCCTTAACGTACACATACGTTTTTTTCCAGAAATTTTTAGTAGTGTCATCGTTACTCATGAACTTGACTTTAGGCATTGATTTTTTTTGTTTTTGTTTTGCTTTGTATGGTCTATGGACTATTTCGGTTGCTAGTGCTAATTTTTCCTAAACTAGAAGTCTTATTTTTAAAGCATCCTTCCTTCACCAATATCTGGAAGAAATTTAAGTTGATTGGAATTGACCACTCCCAGTTGAATCAGAGTTGCCAAGAGTAGTTTGAAGTCCTTTAACAATGGAAAAGGATGTAAAGTCTTACCTAAGCTTTCTCTGACTCCTTTCTTATAGACCCATGTACTTGACTCCTCTCACTCTCCTCATTACCCTTCCAGAATTGATTTCACATTAAACTGATCACATTCCTTCAGAAATAAAGCTCTATTCCCATCCTTTTGGTTGAAGTTAATACTTCAGTTTCCCACTCTTGTTTTACTCCTTCCCTCTTTCCATTCTCTTCCTCAGCTCTGAGCAGTCTGGGCACCTCCACACCCCTCAGTTGTTTATGCCAATTTGTTAAACGTTTTACTGTTTCTATAACAACCCCTTTTAGCAAGGGTTTATTGCAGTTTATAAAAGTTGCTTTGGATGGAAACTTGGCTTACTGAATTCTTGGTTGATGTAATTAAATGCAGACAAACTTTGATTTAAATAAAAAATATTAAATGGGGACTTACTGGCTTAAAATTTTAAAATATTGGGTAGACAGTCACTAACAGTAGAGGTCTTTATTGTCAAGTTCAGTTCCTGAAAGGCATTGCTTTCTGATGAATTTCTGGTACTCCAAGAAAATCAAGCAGGCCCTCTCTTCAGAAGAGATGTTTGTTTGATGCCTTTTAGCTTTTCACTTTCTAATCATTCAGTCTTCCCATCAACATCCTGGCTCAGCCTGCAATCTAACTTGGTGAGAAGATGATAGGATGTTGTGGTAATTTAGTGGTACTAGTACTGCGTATTGATTGACCCAACTTCCTGCCAAAAGTTGCGTTTTCCCAAGTGCTGTGTCACTGTCATTCATAAGGTTTGTTGAAGGGCAGTTGCTCAGCCATTTCTTCAGCTGTTTCCTGTCATTGCATATCATCTTCTTATGGCCTACTCCATTGGCAGTAGCTTAGGAAACTTGCCATTGACCACAGACTTGCAGTTTACCCTCTCAGCTAGTCTCTAATGCATAGGAGCTCACTTCCTTTTCTTTTTTCTCTTTTAAAGAGTCTCAGGCTTTTCTAAAATACAAACAGTTATGTCAGTAGTTCTGCTGCAGTAGCATGGAGAACAGATGTATATTTCTTCAGCATGGTTTATCTATAAATAATCTACACTTCCTCTTTTGGCCACTTCTGTCTTTGATGCAATCAATGATGAAAGCAAACAGGACCAGCTCAGGCAACCATTTGAAAAATCTTATTTTTAAATCTTACCTGCTCAACCAGTCACACACGCTAGCTACTGTGGTAGGCAGAATTTTAAGTTCAGCCTCCACATTCCTGCCTTCTAGTATATATACAGGAGTCCTGGTGGCATGGTAGAATAAGCACTGGACTGCTAATTGCAAGGTTAGCAGTTTAAACCCACCAGCCACTCTTCGGGAGAAAAATGAGGCTGCCTGTGTCAGTAACGATTTACAGTCTCAGAAACCCTACGTAGGGTCACTATGATGTGAAATTGACTTGGTGGTAGTGGGTTTTGGGGGCACATAACTAACTTCTTGTTGTTATTCTTGTTGTTAAGTGCCTTAGAGTTGATTCTAACCCATAGTGACCCTGTATAAGGTTTCTGAGTAGCAGCTGGTGAGCTTGAATCACTGATTTTGTAGTTCAAACTGACTTTGTAGTCCAGTGCATTAACCCACAGTGCCACACCAGGACTCCATAACTAACTACAGGGATCTTTTATTAAAAAAATAATAAATTTCTGTTGAAACAAGTCAAAATTGACTCGATTAAACTAATGTAAAAAGGTTTGCAGCTGTAATTAAGACTCCAAGTCAGTTGACCTTTAGGATACAGAAATTATCCTAGTGGACTTGATCTAATCATACAGTCCCTTTAAATCTGAGTCCAGCAGTCAGAGACAGAAAAGTCAGAGGTTTGAAGAGTGAAAGGTATTGGACCTGGGGAAGTTGCTTGTTTTAAAGCTAGAGGGGGCCACATGGCCAGGGACCCAGAGCAGCCTTTAAAAGCTAAAAGCCAACATGGACACAGGACCTCAGCCAATAGCCACAAGGAACTGAAACTCTCTTAACAACAGAATGAGCTTAGAAGAGAACTTTTGAACTTAAGATGAGAAGCAGCCAACTGCGAATGTTGGCCTCATGAGAACCCAGTCACGCTGTGCCTGGATTCTGACTTACAGAATGGTAGGGTATCAAATGGACGTTGCTTTCTGCCACTAAGTTTGTGGCAATCTGTTATGCAGTGTGAAAGACTAATGCACTGGCTGTTTGCAATCAAGCATGTTTTAGTACTTGACTGTAGTTTTCCTGGAGTCCTGGTGTGGCGCTGCTGTTTAATGCACTGGACTGCAAGGTTGGTTTGAAACACAAGGTCGGCAGTTCAAGCTCACCAGTCGCTCCTCAGAAACCCTATATTGGATCTCTGAGTCGGAACCAACTCGAAGGCACTTAACAACAGCAACAGCACAGTTTTCCTGCTGTAGGATAAACACTGCACTGCTAACCGAGAGTTCATACCCACCAGCTGCTACTTGGAAACCCTATACAGGGTCACTGTGAGTTGGAACCAACTGCACAGCACTAGTAGTCAGTTCGTTTTCCTGGGTTTTAGTGCTGGTGGTATGACAGACTTCTCTCTTCTGTCTCCTCTTTTGTCATGGAATCTGCTCACATCAAGGAAAGGGAGAAGTAGCGGTGCAGGGAAATGCTCATCTGAGGTCTGCAAGAAGATCTGTCTAAGGAGTGGCCCCTTCTGCTTCCTGTCCTGAGGACTGCCCTGAGCTACAGGAAGTTTGCTCTGTTACAGTATGCCAGCCTAGAATAGTCAGCCTTTACCCTTTTGAAACCCTTTCTCTGTCCTATTCACTGTAGACTTCTTTGAAACCGCATAAGTATATGGCCTTTCTCTTTAGAGCAAGGATTCATTTCTGTAGTGTGTAGTTCAGAGACTTTCCTCTTTGATACAAAGAAAGAGCTATGCCAGTCTCAGCAGCATTGTAGATCAAGCATGCTGTCCACTCCATGCTTCCAGGCCTCTTACCCTGAAATTCTCTCCAGTAGCAAGCATCTTTAGTTCTGTCATCTTGAAGATCTCTCAAATTACCCACCCATTGTATACCTCAGCTTCTTTATCTTAACTGAGATTGGTTACACTGAGATCATGGAAGGAAAACCATGTACTAAATCATAGGAAAGTGAGCCATTCATTGCCAGGTAGCCTGCAGTATATTTGAATTGTAAATGAGCACATTTGCTAAATCAAGCATGTAATCAGTGGACTTTTTCAGGCTTGTAAGGAGGTTTTTATTTCTGTGTACTGCTGTTTTATATATAAAAATCTCACCTTTTATAGCATCTTTATGCAACTCCTCCCTGGAAAATATGGCCATAGTTTGAGGCCCCACCTGGATCTGTCTGTGTACCCTCTTTCTTGATTATGTCATACACAATCCTGTGAATTAACCTGGGATTGAGGAGCAAGAGGGAATTTAGTAGCTGAGGTAGCCCTTGGCTCAAGCTTCCAAGGGCACTTAGCTTCCTGCTGTCTAATTTCAGATGTGTTCTTATAAACCTACCTCTGAACACAGATTTACCTCGGTTTATTGCACTTCACTTAATTGGGCCTGGCAGATATTGCATTTTCCCCAAAATGGAAAGTTTGTAGCAACACTGTATTGATCAAGTCCATTTTTCCAACAGCGTGTGCTCACTGTGTGTCTCCGTGTCACATTTTGGTAATTCTCAAAATACTTCAAACTTTTTCATAATGTACACTTAATAATCTACAGGATATTATAACTGTAACTTTAACATACACTGGTGGGAGCATGATATGGGCAGTGTCTGACCTCCTCTGACTTCACAAAGGGTAAGTAAGGAGAATCAGAACAAACAGTCCAAGGCTGACTATTCCCATGAGGCAGAAGTTAGATATGCCTTCCCCCTCAGTCTCTTTACCAACTTTGACACCAACCATTTTTCTCACAGCAGTCTCTACAGAGCTCATGGACAGTACTCACCATTATGGGGTTTATTAGGGAAGTGACAGATTCTAATTGAGGATCATTCAGAATACAGTTCTCTGTGTAGTTCAGCGTCTGCTCAGTCATGCTACAGGCATGCCTCTCTCTAGCCATTGGTCTCTTGGCTTCAGCCCTGTATGAGCAAGTGTTACAAGGCTCTTTTAACTCTGTCAGTACGTGTCTAGAAGCGCCCTACTCTGCCCTCAAGCCTCACTCGGTGAGCTGGGAAACCTTCTCCCTGTTCTGCTGCTTCTGCAGCTGCTACTCTGGCATCACAGCTCTCTGCCTCCTGAATTGATGCTCAGCACAGGAATCCATCGTGGCTTTTCATTTTTGATGGTATTGACATCCCCTCTTCTCTACCTGTGGGGTTCTCAGTGGGCCACAGGTCCCTCATATTTGCATAGCTCTTCCCAGTCATTTGGTGAGAGTCATAAAGACTATGGCTAGAAGAGGTCCTATTTAGTAATTCATTGCACTTTAACTGGCAAACCCAAAAAACAGTGTGACTTGCTGTAGTGCAATATTTGCTTTATTGCAGCGGTCTGAAACTGAACCCACAATATCTCCCAAAGTATGCCTGCACTCTCTGGCTCCACTTTTTGTGTTTATTTTTATGGTGACTGGACTATAAACCATGAAATGATTTTGCACCAGGTTTCTACATCCTTAAGTGGTAATACAGAGAAAATCTTCTGTGGGATCCTACCTTTTAAGCACAGTCTGGGTGCAGCCCTTCTAATAATTGCTAATGTAGCAGGATTATTTGCCCTTGCCTTCATTTTTTTAAATAAAATTCATATGCTCTGCACATTTCCTATTTCTGTCAAGAAGTGGTTGCATCTTCAGTGATAAACTCCTTTCCTGAAATGGGGACACAGCTCAAATCTTAAAAGCACTAGAATATATTTAACCTAAAAAATAACAAAACCTCAAGATGGAACACATTAGCATTATATAGACATTCTCAAATGATATGTAAAACAAAGCAGTACAAACAATTTTAAGAACCTAAAAATTGTGTTAAATGTTGATAAAAGATGGTGAAGAGTTCTTATTTATATAATCTGTAGACCTGGTACATGTGAAAGGAGCCCGAGTAGTGCAGTGGTTAATGTGCTTGACTGCTGAGAGGTCAAGTGGTTTGAGCCTACCACCTGTTCCACAGGTGAAAGTTATGGCAGCTTGCTTCCATGAAGATTTACAACCACAGGAACCCTCTAGGACCGTCTGCTCTGTCCCGTAGGGTCACTGTGAGCTGGAATTGACTCGATGACAATGCGTTTGGTTGGTTTAGGTTTGGTGTATGTGAACTTAACCTTTTTTAGGTAATACAGGAAAAAAGTAATATTTCATTACAGAAATGTTGAAAATAATCCAGGTTTAGATGTAGATGAAAAGTTAAATAAAAGTGGTGGTGAATTAGGTTTCTGTATTGCTTTAGATGATACAGAATATGAAAATTAAATAATGTGCCTATACTAAGAATCAGGTTGAGTATGTGAGATTTTTATCAGTTTTTTTTTCCTTTTTTTAACCGAAAACAGACTATGAAGTACAAATGAAGGAATGAGGACATTTTATGGTGATACCATGGTGCCTCTGTAGGCTAAGCCGCTGCACGGGAGAAAGATGAGGCTGTTTGCTCTCGTAAAAGGTGTACAGTCTCAGAAACCCTATATAGGATTGCTGTGAGTTGAAATCGACTTGATGCAATTGGCCTTGGTTTGGTTTTTAGATAGTGGTACCAACGAGTAACACACTCAGCTGCTAAGTTCACCCAGAAGCACCTCAGAAGAACGGCGTAAGTGTCCACTTTCAGAAAACCCGCCAATGAAAGCTCTGTTGATTACAACCATCTAATTCACAACCAACCATGGGGATGGTGCGGGACTGGGTAATGTGTCCTTCTGTGTGCATGGGTTACACAGGAGTTGGGGCCAACTAGACTGTAGCTAGCAACAAGGGAGTGTAAATCTGAAGTAAATTTTGATGAAACATATTAGCGCAACTGCTAGGAAAATAACAAAAAAAAATCACTACAATTTCATTAAAAGAATTAAAATATTGAACTAGAAACTATCCACGTAGTACAAAAGAGGAGAAATAGAGGAACAACAACAACAGCAAAACCCCCACATGAGACATATAGAAAACAAATAGTAAAATTGCAGAAGTAAACTGTGCATAGTAAACAGTAATATACAATGTGAATGGATTAAACAGTCTAGTCAAAAGGCAGAGATGGTCAAATTGGATAAAAATACAAGATACAACTATATGCTGTCTCTTGAAACCACAGTTCAGATTTCAAGCTGTAAGTATGTTGAAAATAAAAGGATAATAAAAGATAATACAATGCAAACAACAATCAAAAGATTACTGAATGAGTGTATTAATATTAGACAAAATTAGACTTTAGAACAGAAATAGAGGTTTAAAAACATTTTGCCATCAAGTTGATTTTACTAGCAGTTGTTTTTGTTGTTCATACTCATAGCGATCCTGTACAGCATTTCCAAAGAACAGCTTGTGGTTTTGAACTGCCAACCTTGTGATTTCCAGTCCAGTGTTTATCCTACAGCTCCACAGCAGGAGTCCATTTAAAGAGGGACTTTTTTTTTAAAGTTTTTATTATGAATTGAGTGATAGTTTACATGGGAGAACATCAGGTTTACACTCATCCTGTCGTAGTTTGTTTCATTGCAATGACTACAATCCCCTCCATGCATCATCATTCAACAACAGCATTTGCTTCCATTCCCTCTGTTTTTGTGTTTGTTTTTGTTTTTGGATGTACACCAAAGCACTCAGGAATATATAACCATTCAAACAACCAAAGAGCATACTCTGCAAGCCTGCAACCCCCCACTCCCACCCTGGCTGCCAGCACACAGCCTCTGTCCCTCCTTGAGTCTAGAGTCCCCAGCCGCTCCATCTCTACACGTCATCATCTGTGCCTCCATCTTTGGCATCACTGCTTCTCTGGATCGGGTCCTGCACTCCAGTCTTCTTCCTTGATGGTCCCAGGACCATGCCCCTCCTTTTGTTACAAAACGTCTACCTTTACATTTGCAACAGTCTCAATCAGTAAGAGGGACATTTTTAAATGAGAAAATCCATCAGAAAAATATAGCAGCTAGAAACATGTATTCAGCTGACAACAGAATCCCAAAATGACATGGAACAAAAAGACAGAATTGGAGGATAAAGTAGACAATTCAACAATAATAGTTGAAGACTCTACTATATAACTATCAATAATGGGTGGAACATGTAAGCAGAAGATAAACAGGAAATAGAAGACTTGAGCAACTCTATAAGTCAGCCAGATCTAAAAACAGCTGTATAATCTTTACCCAGCAGCAGCAGAATGTTCATTCTGCTCAGACACACATAAAACATTCTCCAGGATAGAACATTGCTAATCTATAAAATAAGTTTAAAGGATTGAAATGATCCGAAGTATTTTTTGTGACAACTTCATTCTCTAATGAAATAAATTAGAAATAAATAACAGAAAATCTTAGGGATATTCCCAAATATGTGGAAATTAAACAACATACACCTAAAAGCTTAATCGATTAAAAAAAATAATAATAACGGGGAATTATGGGTGATTTTAAAAGGAGCTCTGGTAGCGTAGTGGTTACGAATCGGGCTGCGAACCTTAAGGCCAGCAGTTCGAAACTACCAGCCGCTCCATGGGAGAAAGATAAGGTGTTCTGCTCCCGTAAAGATTTATAGCCTCGAAAACCCTGTACAGGGTCGCTATGGGTCAGAACCAACTCGACGGCACTTAATAACAACAACAACAATCGTTGATTTTGCAATCCAGCAGCGGAGGTCCCTGGAACCATCAAGGGAGAAGAGCGGAGTGTGGGACCCTACCCAGAGAGGCAGGGACACCAGAGATGGAGGCAGAGACAATGACGTGGAGAAGCTGGGGACTCTAGACTCAGGGAGGAAGAGGGGCTGTGTGCTGATGCTGGGGGCAGGCTTGCAGGGTATGCCCTTTGGTTGTTTGATGATGTATGCAGGGGATTGTAATCATTGCAGAGAAAACAAAATACAATAGGATGAATGTAAAGCTAATGTTTTCCCATGTAAACTATTATTACATAATCCACAATAAAATCTTTAAAAAAAGAACGGGGAATTAGAAAATATTTTTAGATGAAAGAAAATGAAAACAACATAATGAAGCTTAATGGGATACAGCTAAAATTTCATTAGGAAATTTAAACTGTGAATGTGTATATTACAGGAAGGGAAAACCTCAAATCAAAAGCCTTGCCAATTCTTCCTTGAGAAACTAGAAAAAGAACAGCAAACTAAGTCAAGCAAGCAGAAAGACATAATATTGAAGTAGAATAACGGGAATTGAAAAGACAGTAGAGAAAACTAATGAAACCAAAAGTTGCTTCTTTAAGAAATCAACAAATTGATTTTAATTAACCTTTTAGCTAGACCAAGAAATTTTTTAATTAAAATTTAATTAACATTTTTAGTTAGACAAAGAAAAAAAAGACTCAGATTTCTAAGATTCAGGTTTGAAAGAGAAGACATTACCACCAATTTTACAGACATAGAATAAATTATAAAGAAATACCATGAACAGCTTTATATCAACAAATTCAGTAACTCAGCTGAAATGTGAAATGGACAAATTATGGGAACTGATCAACAAGAGAGAGAAAATGTGAACAGACTTATATAAAGAGAGTATATATTAGTAATTTTTAAATAATTTTTTTCACAAATGAAGTCCAGGCCCAGATAGCTTCACTGGTAAATTCTGCCAGACTTTCAAAGAAGAATTGACACCATTTACATACTCTTCCAAGGAGCTCTGGTACCATAGTGGTTACGAGTTGGGCTGCCAACCTCAAGGTCAGCAGTTCCGCGTGAGAAAGGTGAGGCGTTCTGCTCCCGTAAAGATTTACAGTCTCGGAAACCCTGTGCAGGGTCACTGTGAGTCGGAACTGACTCCACAGTATTTAACAACAACAAAATACTCTTCCAAGCAATAGAAGAGATAATACTCCCCAACTCATTCTAGTCAACCTCTTTTACTTGATACCAAAATCATACAGACATCACAATAAAATAGATTAATATCCTGCATGGCTGTAGACATAAACATCCTCAACAAAATTCTGACAACTGGAATTCAGCAAATTATATAGAAAAGATTATATGTCACAACAAGTAGCATTTGTCCCAGGTTTAGCATCTGAAAAGCAGTTACTGTTTCAGCCATAATAGTAGATTGAAGGACCAGAATCAGCTATCTGATCATGTCAGTAGACAGAGAAAAAGCATTTGAAAATTCCACTATCCTTTCAGCTTAACAAACGCTAATAATAGGAGGGAATTTCCTCAACCTGATCAGACTTGGAAAGGTGTGTGTTATATGCATAAAAATATGATAAATCAACAAAATGGCATTTAGTGGTGGTGGTGGTGGTTCTGACTCATAGCCACCCTGCATAGGGTTTCCAAGGCTGTAAATATTTATGGGAGCAGAAAGTCTCATCTTTCTCTTGTAAAACAGCTCGTAGTTTTGAACTGCTGACCTTGAGGTTAGCAGCCCAACTCATAACCACTATGCTACCAGAGCTCCTTGAAGTAGCATTTAGAGTCCAGGGAAAAAACTTTTACATTTATTATCAGTTGACCTTGACAGTGGTGTCAAGACACTTTAAATGGAGAAAGGATAGCCTTTTCAGTAAGTGGTGCTGGGACAGCTGGATATTCCCATGCAAAATAATTAAGTTGAACCCCTACCTCACACCATATACAGGAATTTGCTCAGAATTTATCAGACATAACTGAAAGAAGAAAATTATAAAACTTGTCAAAGAAATCACTGGAGTAAACATTCATTTCTTTAGGCTGTACAGTTTCTTTAGATGTCAGTCCAGAAAGACAAATAACAAATTATATAACATATAAACAGGGCTACATAAGAATTAAAGTTTTTATTCTATAATGATGTCATCAAGAAAATGAAAAGATAATACATACAATGGAAAAAATATTTGAA
>NW_006408913.1:358799-369874 GCF_000296735.1 Chrysochloris asiatica
ATATTTATATCATAAGGGACTTATATCCACAATATAGAAGGAACTTTTGCAATTCCTTAAATTTTGCTGTGCATTTCTGAGTAGGGAATCCTGATGTGGTGCTGCAGGATAATACACGGGACTGCAAGGTTGGTTTGAACTGCAAGATCAGCGGTTCAAACGCACCAGCTGCATCTCAGAAATCCTATACAGGGTTGCTATGAGTCAGAACTGACTCAATGGCACTTAACAACAACAACAGCATACTGAAGTATAGGATTTCCTTATCGTCCCTTATGGACGCTCTGTAAACCATTTTATTTGAGCATTATTTCATCTTTCTTTAAATCGTAGCTTATTTTTATTCATTATCTTTGTCCATATTCTTCAAATAGTCCTCCTTCCCATTTTCCAAATATTACAGGGTTGCTATGAGTTGGAACTGACTCGATGGCATTTAACAAGAACTCTCTTATTTCCTATAGCTGTATTTTTCTAAACATATACTTCTTCATGATAAATTCTGAAATAAATTGTCAACCTGATCTTCCAACTCACTAAATTTTTATCTGCAATATCTGTTTTTCTACATATCTCATTGTGTTTTTGCATTATATTTTATGCTGAATATTTTCTCCTGTGTTCTTCATTTCTTCATGTTGTCATATCTTTTTAAGTACATTTTATTTTGCTTATTTTAAATTATTGATACAACTTTTCCAGTTTCATAACCATTGAGTAAGTGTTAGTGAGTGTGAGACAGATTGTATGTGTGTATATGTGTGTGTGTGGAGATAGAGAAAGTGCACGAGAATGTTCATGAACACTCTTTTGCTAAATAATATGACAGTACACAGAACATACATAATGTAACAGGAGCCACTGGTGGCACAGTGGGTTAAGCACCTGACTACTCTCACAAGACAAAGATGAAGCCATTTACTTCTGTTAAGATTTACAACATTAGGAATACTGTGAGGCAGTTCTACTGTGTCCTGTAGGGTCAGTAAGAGTCAGGATGGACTTGATGGCAGAGGACTTGGATTTGATAGATAATGTAGCCTTTATACCTAAACTGATAATCCTGTTGGGGAAATAATAAGAATAATGCCAATTAGAGTGAGCACTAGAGAAAAAACATGTGATTTATATGCTGTAGGAGTCTGTGCAAATAAGATTAGCTATAGTACTTTGTCCAGTGGTGAAGATTTTTATTTTCTTTACATTGAGACATAATCCATACCGAAAGCTGTGTTCTTTGATCTTCAAAAATCCTCACAACTGGACCAGTAAACAACATTCTTATCAATAGAGAAAAGATTGAAGCTGTCAAGGACTTTATTCTATCAATACTCACGGAAGCAGCAGTCAAGAAATCAAACAACGTATTGCATTAGGCAAATCTACTGCACAAGACCTTTTCAAGTGCTGAAGAGCAAAGATGTCAGCTTAAGGACTAAGGTTTGCCTGACCCAAGCCATGATATTTTCAATAACCTCAAATGCATGTGAAAGCTGGACAGTGAATAAGGAATTGATGCATTTGAGTTGTGGTGTTGGAGAATATTGAAAGTGCCATGGGCTGCCAAAAGAACCAATAGATCCATTTTGGAACAAGTGCAGCCACAGTGCTCCTTGAAGGCCAACCAAGATGGCCAAACTAGGTCTCTCATACTTCGGACATATTGTCAGGAGGAAGCAGTCATTGGAGAAGGATATCATGTTTGGTAAGGTGGAGGGTCAGAGAAAAAGAGGAAAACCCCCAATGAGATGGATTAGCCAACTGGCAGCATCGATGGACTCAAGCATGACAACAGTAGTGAGGTTGGCCCAGGATCAGGCAGTGTTAACGTCTGCTGTACATAAGATCACTATGAGTCGGTACTGACTTGATTGCAACTAACAACAACAAATAGTACTTTGTGGACTACATAATGAGATTTTACTTTGCAGGTAAACTGTAACTTGGATGTCAAGAGGACATTAAAATCTGTCTGTGGTATCAGACTGTTGAGTATGTGTTTGCATTTTTCTTTGGAGACGAGACAGTGGATGAGAGCATGAACTGAAACTCAGTGACCTAGTAGATTCATTTATATTATAGAGAGAAGCGTAAAGCTTTTGTTTCGTGCCTGAGCCTGTCTTGTTCCATTGCATCCTCAGCACCTGGCACATTGTGAATGGCTCTCTGTAAATCTTTTATGCACTGGAATATACAATTGTCTAAATAATTTTGATTTTTATTTTTTTTTAATGCTTCAGGTTCTCTCTCAACAACTAGAAATTTTCTTTGCAGTATATATGACAATTTTGTTTTTGTTTTCACAGGCCAGTTGGAATGCCAAAAATGGAAAAAGTTTACTTACATAATCCTAGTTCTGAAGAAACGATTACTTTAGTATCAATATCTGCTACAACATCACATTTTCATGCATCATTTTTTCAAAATAGGGTAAGTTTCACTGCTATGAATGATTTTTCTTGGGTTTGAAATTTAATTTAAATGTCTACATCTTTATTGTCTGCAACAGTGGTCTTACACATAGCAACAATTGTGAGGATTGTGCAGAACCGGCTGTATTTTGTTCTGATGTACAGAGTCTTTAGGAGTTAGAACTGCACCTAAAAACAACATTTTTAGTGATTATTTTTCTGTACTTAGAATTTGTTTGCATGTTTCATATCTGTTCTTGGATTTCAGTTCCATTTCTGTACCCTTAAATACACATTTTCTCTACATGAAACAGCTTTGAGGAAGCTGATTTGCAACTGTGAAACCTTTAGGACTTTGAAAAATGAAACATTCTTACATTCAGTTTGTTTTTCTCTCCTTCCTAGTAATAGGTAATTCTTCAGCATTCTATTTGTTGTTTATTGCTCTGTAGCAAATTCAAATGTAATGGATTAAACCACCCATTTGGTGGCATATGGTTCTGTAAGCTGTAGTTGCAGTATTGCATGCCAGGGTTCTGTGCTTAGGATATCAAAGAGGTAAAATGAAGATGTTGGCCCAGTTTAGTCATTGTCTGGAACTTCCAGTGGGAAACCCACTTCCAATCTTATTCAGGTTGTTGGCAAAATTTATTACCTTGCAGTTATAGACAGAGGTCCCCAATTCTTTGCTGGCTGTCATCCAAGGCCTCTCTCAGCTCTTTAAGGCTACCCATCTTTCTTTTCACATGGCCCTCTCCATCTTTAAACCAGTAACTGTGCATCAGTCCCCTCTCTGTGCCACGCCTCTCTGACCGTCTCTTCTGCTACCAGCCTGAGAAAACTCTTGCTTTTAAAGAGTTTATGTAATTAGATTAAACCTATCTGGATGATCTCCCTTTTGATTAACACAAAGTCAACTAATTAGTAGCCTTAATTAAATGTGAGGATCCCTTTTGCTATTGAATGCAAGTAATCATAGGTATATCACATTATTCTCATAATCCTAGAGGTTAGGGAAAGAAATCCTGGGGGTCATTTAAAAATTCTGCCTGCTTAAAACATGCTTTAAATTTGACTTGTAATCATTTTTATTGATAGAATGTGAAGTTGATAAGGAAATCAATAAGTCAATATATTACTTTTGGTACTAAAAATTTTAATTATTTTGTGAGCCTTATGGAAATCAATTCTTTCTAAAATATTTCTTAAAGTAATAGCATCCCACAAGTTATTCTTTGTTGTTACCTAAAAGATATTTTCACGATTTTTGTGTGAAATAATCTTTCTTAATGTAATAATTCTCTCAAGTTAACTTTTATATTATTACTTAAAAGTTACCTTTTCCTGCTGATGTTCTCAAGTAATAGAATTGCATTACTGGGCAAGACCTGAATCTGGTTCAGTATCCTCATTATACAAAGAAAGATCTAAGCCGCAGTCACATAGTTAATGACAGAGCCAAAGGCACGAGGGTCTAGGTATTCTATTGGACTACCCAGTTAGTTGTTTTGTTCATATTAGGATACAGTAAGAACATGCCTTTCAACCTACGTATAGAGGTGAACTTATTAATAAATGAAGTTACTTACTTTGAGGTATTGCCAGTGCATGTTGGCAATATGTTGGGTTAAAAGTTAGAGTATATATTAAGAAATGGAAATAGTTCATAATTTCATTACAGACTTACTTTTAACTTTTTGGCTTACTTTACTAATTCAAGTACAGTTTTGTTGCTGTTAAACACTCCAAGACTCATCCTTTTAAAGGCCAGGGTCTTCACGTTTTTCACTGTGCTATCACAACACAGAGAGTAGACCAAGAGCTGCAAGTACAGATTATCACAGGGACCACAGAGAAACAGTATAAACCAAGAGAAGCAGACCACGTGGGATGCATGGTCAGCCCCACCCAGGTCCAGCCACTGGGAGTGTATGCCCATGCCAGTTCTTCTAATTTTCCAAGAAGAATAAAACAGTGTAGTTTTATTATTATATGATATCTCCCAATTTTTACACACCAAGAATGGAATTTAATTTTAGAAAAACAGATAGTGTGGACCAAATGAAGTAAGTATGAAGCCACCAGTTTGACATTTCTGAACTAGAACTTTCCCAGGTACACATTTCTACACATGAACCTTACTCAAAATGAATAGTTTTTCTAAAAATGATTTGAAAGAACCACTAAATGCATATGTAATCAAAGAACAAGTTAAAAACCAACATGGGTTCTACTGCTAGGAGATGCACTTTAACACTTAGAATAATCCACACTCTACAAAATCTACATTTAGACAGTTTCTAGATTTTAGCTTCAAAAGAGATAGCCAAAATCTAGGCTATCTTCTCCCTTCTGTTTTATTTATTTATGCATTTATTTCCTTATTCTTGCTTTCCATCGTGCTTCCATACAAGAAAACCTGACTCTCAGAGCTCAGACTTGGAGGGGAAGAGATGAAATAAGCTCTCCAAGTTCAAAATAACACACAACATTTCTCTTCTACTTCAAGTTCATGCCTACAATTAGAGTATTTGAGGAAAAATGAAAAAGGTTTCTCATGTTCAGAAGTGAAAAAGACTTTGTATATGTTTATTCTAATTCTAGATGCGTTTTTCACCCTGAGAACTCCTGGTTAGAGCATATTTCTTTTTGTTAGTACCAGGAATCGCCTCTACATAGGTGGTGGTGGTGGTGGTTATGTGCCTTGGAGTCGGTTCAAACTCATAGTGACCCTGTACAGGGTTTCTGAGGCTGTAAATCTTTACAGGAGCAGAAAGCCTCATCTTTCTCCTGCGGAACAATTGGTAGTTTCGAACTGCTGACCTTAAGGTTCGCAGCCCAATTCGTAACCATTACGCTACCAGAGCTCCTTTCTACGTAGGTAGGAGACAGATAATGGTATTTGTTTAAAAAAACAAGTTTTATATAACCTTATTTTAAAACACACATATACAATCCCCTTGCTAAAGTTTTAGTTTTAAGACCACTTGAAAATCAAGAATAGGAATAAGAGGAAATACAGAGAATATAATTATAATTTCTAATAATAATGTTATTTGTTAAAAGCTATATAATACTAAGACTGTAGTTTAGCCCTATTTAAGTTTTATTGACCATAAAGTAAGAACTATTCAATATATTTTATATCAAACAATACTAAGTTTTAATATTCTACAGTACTTAAATTGTGATAACCAGAAGAACTGTGGAAATGAAACATCTTACACAGAATAAACAGATAGATGTATTTTCCTTGATTGGCTAGATTCTTTTGGTTAATTAAATTCTCAGATAAATACAAGATTAACTGGAGAAAACTTGTATTGTTTGTTTCAAACTGTGATTAACATTAAAATATTATAGTTCACTTATTTTAGTTTGTGTAGGCTCTGTAGGATAAGCACTGGACTGCTAGCCACAAGGTCAGAGGTTTGAATCCACCAGTCACTCCATAGAAAATCCAAAGGTCTGCTCTGAGTCAAAATGGCACTTAACAACTACAAAATATAATAAATAATGGAGAAAAGACTGATGTCAAAGTTTCATTTTGCTTGCATCCACTATCAGCATCGTAGAGATAGCAGTCAAGAAGTCAAGCAATTTATTGTGTTGCGCAAATCTGCTACACAAGACCTATTTAAAGTGTTCAAGAGCAAAGATGTCAGTTTGAGGACTAAGGTGCACCTGATCCTGAGCCATGATATTTTCAATAGCTTCATATGCCTGTAAAAGTTGGACAGTTAATAAGGAAGACTGTAGAAGAAATAGTGCATTGAGTGTTGGTGAACAATATTAAAAGTATCATGGACTGCTAGAAGAACAAACAAATTTGTGTTAAAAGAAGTACAGCCAGAATGCTCCTTAGAAGCCAGGATGGTGAAACTTCTTTGTGTCTCGTAGTTAAGATAGATATATTATCAGGAGGGACCAATCCCTGGAGAAAGACATCATGCTTGGTAAAATGGAGGGTTGGAGGAAAAGAGAAAGAACGAGATGGATTGACATAGTAGCAGCAGCATGGGCTCAGGCTAAACAATGATTGTGAGGCTGGCACAGGACCAGGCATTGTTTCATTCTGTTGTGCATAAGGTGAACCCACTCGATGGCACCTAACAACAACGACAGCTATTTTGTCTGATGAGTTGAAAATGATTAGTATTAGTGATTGTTTTTAATTAGCTGTAGAAACGTGGAAATTATTTACTCTATTTTAGGTTAAGCATTGATATCCATGCATGTTACAGGGTACCGAACAAAAAGCAATGTCGCAATAGTATAGAATAAAATACAGATAATAAAAAGAACGAATTAGATCTGTATATATTGATTTAGAAGAATATACATTGTATGTTAAGATATTAATAGAACCGTATAGTACAGAATTAAAACAAACAAATTTGAGTATTTTGGATATATTAATATACCTACTCCTCACTTGGAGTCCTGGTGTGGCAATGGTTCAAACCCACCAGCTGATCTTCAAAACCTATATACAGGGTCTATATGAGTCAGAACTGACTCACCGGTGCTAAACTGCAACAACAACTCCACATTTATCTGACGTGGTTAGCTTCCAAAGGCCAGGTCATTATACAAAATTCAGCATCATGTGAAAATGGAGACTAACCCTATCAAACCGCAAAATTGAGGATGACTGCATTATTAAATGCCAAATTATATCATTGTGTAAGTGCCAAATCTCTTCATTACATAACTGCCAAACCAAATTGACACATAACCTTAACCATCATCTTTACCCTTGGTGTTTGTTACTGCTAGAAGCACACTATTACTGTGCAAAATAGTTAGATAGTATATTTTTTACGATATGCAATGTTGAATAACGAGATAGTAAACTGAGAAGCAGTTGTGTGAGCCACAGAAAGGTGCCAATAGCTATATACCAGTTTTACTGACTAACCTTAGAAGGGCTGAGGGGCGGGGGCAAAATAGCCCGTAAGCAAAGTAAATGTGGCTTACTTGTATTTACTTATTAATCTGTAGTGAACAATTTCACACAGGTTTCAAAACATGTCAGACTGTTCACTACATATTACTAAGTAAGCATAAGTAAGCCATGTTTACCTTGCTTACTGGGTACTCCATCTCTGTCAGGGATTGTAAATATGAAGACAGGCTTTGATTTTGTAGGAAGGAGTTGAGAGAGAGGCAGGTGCCAGCCATATATAGAAGCAGAATCCCTAGATTTGTAAGTAAGCCCATGTTTACCTTACTTATTGGGTAATCTGACACTGGTTGGTAGTATTGACTTTTTTTTTCCCAGCAATTTTTGCACTAGATCACTAAGTAAAATAAACACTTTTTAATTTTACTAAAATATATGACATTTTTTTTTCATATAAGACATTTTTAATTTAAAAGATCATTTTGCTATAAAGGAAATGCCTAGTAAGTTTCAAGGAAGTGTGATGGCTCTGTTGGATAAGCACTGAATTGTGAACCACAAGGTCAACAGTTTGAACCCACCAGCGACTCCGGGCAGAAAGATGAGGCTTTCTGCTCCTAGAAAGAGTTACAGCTTCAAAAACTCCATACAGGGTCTCTGTGAGTCAGAACCAACTTGATGGGACAACAACTAAGTTCCAGGTACTTTGGATTTATCGGTGAAGAAAAGAAATTCTTGACTGATGATACTTACCTTTGGAGGGTTTGGGTAGTGTCAGCAGCAGAGGGGAGGCAAGCAGAATAAATAAATAAAATGTGTGAGTTGTGAAGATAATAAGAACTGAGAAAAAAAGAGAAAAGTAGGATAAGAGGATTAAGAGTATGTGTGAGACACTCTGATTGGTGACCACACACATCACCGATGGGCCAAGTGGGGTAAAAGCAGCAATGAAGCGGCAAGCTAAGCCCTACAATGTTCAGTGGACTTCTGTGGACCCAGTTGGGGACCTGGTTGGCAAGCAGTGTGAAGAGGCCTGGGGACTCTTGGGCCCAGAGTCAGTGGCATGGCCACGGAGGACCGGAGAGGAGAGCGGAGCTACTGGCTGACGGGAAGAGAGGACATATGCACAGGAGCGCCCACACTTGCAGATGATACCCACGTGACCTGGACCAGATGACTGGATGATAGGAGCTCAACCGGGAGAGGAAGGAAGAGGGGAAAAGAAAAAAGAAAAAAAGAGTGAGCTGATGCAGTCTGATGGACTTGACCTACACCTGTGGAGCAGCAACTCAAAAGAGGGAACAAATCCTCACAGCAAGAAACATTCACACACACACACACCCCACCCCACACACACAGAGTGGATGGAGAAGGGCAGCTTGGACATTAGATACGCAAATGAGGAGGGGGAGACTACAAAGGTAAGAAGTAACTGGCTTACAAGCTTTCAAGAGGGAACCTGGTGCTAGGGAACATGGCAGAAGGCAGAATCTCTAGTAGGGACTATTCAGTCTGTCTGGGCAGAGCTGATAAAAGGAGATACAGATGGGTAACTCGTGATACTGTAGTAAATAATGCTTGTCGGGACGGATTATGAGGGTTGGAAATGCAGAGGTGGAGGTTTTGTAGCAAGGACGGGAGTGATTAATTCTCCAGGATAGGAGCGGAGGCCTCTGAGACCATCAATGGAGAAGAGCCGAGAGCGGGACCCTACCCAGAGAAACAGTGATGCCTGAGATAGAGACAGAGATGATGACGTGGAGTGATGAAGCGACTGGGGACTTTGGACCCAGAGAGAGAAAACTGGGGGGAGGAGGGGGAAGTGTAAGGGGCAGGTTTCTGGGATATACCCTTTGGGTGGTTGATGATGCATGGAGGGGATTGGAACCATGACAATGAGATGATAAATGATGGAATGAATGTAAAATTAAAGTTCCCCCATGTAAACTATCATATAATTCACAATAAAACATTAAAAAAAAAAAAAGTATGTGTGAGGGGTGGTCCAGCTTTAAATAGGGTGGTCAGGGTAGGCTTCATTCATAAGTGAAATGTGAACAAGGCTTAAAGGAGATGAGGGAGTAGACTATATGGCGGCAAGTAGGACAATACAGGTGGGTAGAATTTATGGAAGCGCATTCCAGTCTGAAAGAGCCAGTGCAAAGCTCCAATGTGAGAGCATGCTTAGTGGATATTGAGACTAGCCCGGAGCCAGCAAAGGTGAGAGACTTAACCGGGATGGGAAACAGGTTGTGAAATACCTTACAAACTACACAAGGACTTTGGCTTTTATCCTGAATGGGAAGTCATCAGAGGGTTTTAAGCAGAGAAGTGAAATGATCACTTAATATGTTAAAAAGATCATTGCTTTATCAAAAATTTACTGGAAGGGAAAAAGGGTAGAAGGACAAAGACCAGTTCCTTTGGCTGTTGCAGTAATCCCAGGGCAAAAAAGATAATGACTTTGACCATAATAGTATATGAACAAGATGAGAAAAAAGGTTGAATTTGGAATATATTTTGATGATGTAGTTAACAGGATTTCCTGATGTATTGTGTGGCATCAAAAGGAAAGAGAAAGTTTGGAGTTTATGTCCTGAGCAATGGGAAGGAGAGAGTTGCCATCGGCTGAGATGGAGAAGACAGGGTGGAGCAGGTTTCAGGGTGCAGTCAATAATTCATTTCTGGACATGGGAGGTTTAAGATACCTCCTAGATATCCAAGCGTAACTGCTAAGTAGGCACTTGGTTATATTCATTTGTGACATATGAGAGAAATGACTGGATTGGAGATAGAGGTCTTGGAATCAGGGGTGAAGATGTGATATTTAAAGCCACAGATCTGCATGAGACCACCAAGGGAGTAAAGACCCAGGACTGAGCTGTGATACAAAGATGGCATATTTAGCTGCAGATATTGTTAAGACTAAAGTTAGCATACCTTATGTGTTCTTTGCAGGGAGTTCCCGGGTTGCAAATGAGATCTATTCCTAGGTGTCTTTAAATCTAATTTGTAGGTAAGTCTGAACAGGTGCATATAGTTCTTAGTTTTACTAGAGAAGAAGCCTTTTCAGTAATTTAAAAGCTGCATGTATAGCAATTGAAGGTGATTGTGATGAAGAATTTGTTGTGACACTAGGGCCTTGGTTTAGTCCTTTCAAAGTTAGGGAAAATTTACATGACATTAAAGGACAAGTACAAGTTGTCCCTAAGTTGAACATTCATAACCCGGGAACAGAAGAGTCATTTCATTTTTAAAAGCTGGAAACAAAAGGAAGAGTTGTGCACACTTGGTAGATTTTTTTTATGCGAAGATTAGGTCCCTAAACCTGAATTTTGCCTTTAAATGTCACTTGTAACTTTAATTTTCCTGTTACTAAAAAATAAAGGGAAAATAGTTCATGTCTTTGTCAACATCCTTTTTAAAGTATTAAAATAGTAGTAGAGTCAGGCCTTGCTTAAATATTGTGAGTTATTGCAGACCCAACTTGTGCTTTCATTTCTAGGTTCTCTCTTCTGGGTCAGAAGTGGCATCGTGAAGCCAAGCCTAATCTCCCTCAGGAAAGAAGCAATGATTTGGGTCACATAGAGGATCCCTAACAGTTATGATCTTAGAGATTTATCTAAAATAACTTACTTATTATGAGTTGAGAGAAACTGTAAACCACAGAGGCTGATTTTTAATGTTTTATTGATAGTTATGATTTTTTATTGATAGTTATGGTAGATACTGAATTATGTGATCGTTTACATGGGAGA
>NW_006408913.1:372976-373539 GCF_000296735.1 Chrysochloris asiatica
CTTTGGGCAGTATTGACATTTTCACAATGTTAAGTCTTCCTATCCAGGAACATGGTACATTCTGCCATTTTGTAAGTCCTTTTTGGTTTCTTGTAGTAGCGTTTTGCAGTTTTCTTTGTATAAGTCCTTTGCAGTCTCTAATTACAGAAAAGGGAGAGGTGGGATAGAAGAAAAAGAAGGGGGGAAAAATCTGTAGCTTAATATGAGTATGTTTTTAATGTCCTAAGTTCCTGCCTTCAAAGCTACCCGAGAGATTTTGCCTTAAACTCTCTTTCCGTCCCTTCAGCCCTGTCCTCTTTCCCGTGATAAAAAACAGAACAAAAAGGAAACAGATAAAAGTTCAGTCCATTCGCTTGGGCTGTGTATCTGTGCGCATGTGTGTCAGAAGAATCCACCAGTGCTGAGGGTGGGGGGTGGCCACTCAGCTTAGGCTCTCCTTCTATTCACCAGAATGAAGGTGGGCAAACAATGAGTGCTCCAATTACCAGATACTAAAGAAAAAAGAAAATCAGAACAAAGCAAAACTGACAAAGTATATTGTCCACCTTTGTCCTAAGGTTCTC
>NW_006408913.1:373909-380127 GCF_000296735.1 Chrysochloris asiatica
TATAGGATCGTATCGCCTGCATATAGAGTTTTATTTCCTCTTTGCCAATTTGGATACCTTTAATTTCCATATCTTGTTGTATAGCTCTGGCTACGACTTCCAGCACAGTAATGAATAGGAGTAGTGACAAAGGGCATCCTTGTCTGGTTCCTATTTGCAGAGGGAAGGCTTTCAGTTTCTCTCCGTTGAGAGTAATTAGTCTGTTGGTTTTGTATATATGCTATTAATCATGTTGAGGAATTCCCCTTCAATTCGTATTTTGTTGAGTGTTTTTATCTGGAATGGATGTTGGATTTTGTCAAATGCCTTACCATATGGTTCTTTTCTTTTTTCTTATTTATATGGTGGATAACGTTGATCGTTTTTCTAATGTTGAACCATCTTTGCATCCCTGATATGAATCCCACTTGATCATGATGTTTTATCTTTTTGATGTGTTGCTGGATTCTGTTGGCTAGGATTTTGTTGAGAATTTTTACATTTATGTTCATGTGGGATATTGGTCTATAATTTTCTTTCTTAGTGATGTCCTTCCCTGGTTTTGGTAAGAGGGTTGTGCTTGCTTCATAAAATGTATTAGCAAGTTTTCCATCCTACTCTATCTTCTGAAATAATTTGAGTAGAACTGGTGACAGCTCTTCCCTGAATGTTTGGTAGAACTCACCAGTGAAGCCATCTGGGCCTGGACTTTTTTTGGTTGGGTCTATCGTGTTTTAACTCCCACCAAATCACTGGGTGGTGGTTTTTGCTAAGTGCTGTCACATTGTTTCCAACTCATAGCGACCCTTTATAGGGTTTTGGAAGCCTCACATCTTTATGGGAGCAGAAAGCTTTATCTTTCTCCCTCGAAATGACTGGATAGGACTATGCAAATACGACGTACCTATGACCCAGCGATGGGTTTGTATATCTCGATAATAATGTAAATAAAGTACATGGCACCTTGTTAAGGATGTTGTTGTTGTTAAGTGCCCTCTAGTCTATTCCGACCCATAGCAACCCTGTATAGGGTTTTCAAGGAGCGGCTGGTGAGCTTGAACCACCTACCTTGCAGTTTAAATAACTTTTTGTTCTGACACATTAGCCCACAGCACCACACCAGGACTCTACCAGGATGGTACCATACAAATAAAGTATATGGAACCCTAACCTAGAAATTGGTTGGTTTTGCCATGCTGCTAGGCTTAAAATGAACCAATCTAGAGGCAGAAAAGAGCATCTAAGTATTACCAAGAAAGAAGAGCTAGTAGTCAAGTGGATCCAGTCCCTGCACTGGTCAAAGCTGTTATGGTTTTCGCCCTTGGATTATTGCCCCTGATCAGGAGAAAGAGCTGTGACACCAGAGATGACAAGAAGCAGTGGCAGAGACATGGTGGCATCAGAGGCAAAGGGACCAAGAGACCAGCACAAGACAGAGCACTGGGCTTCCTGGTCCATAGAGTAAGACATTTGAGTGCCTTCAGGACAGGTGGCATGCTAGTGGAATAGGGTGCCTCCAGGCACTTGCTGAGGCAGCTGGTTTTGCTGTACTCACAGAGAGAACTGAGTGCCTTAGGGCCAAGGCTCATGGATGAAGTGGGGTGCCTCTGGGCACTTAATCAGCAGAGCCAGTATAGCATCTAACACTTACCTGAGCAGGGTGGGGACCAGGTGAAGGACCAGAGAGAGGCCTACCTGCAGGCACAGCTGAGTAGAGGCTGTTCTAAATGAAGAGTTACATCCTGAGGGTTCCAGATCGTGAATTATGACCATTTTTTCCCTAATAAACCCTGTAGTCATGAGTAGTGTCTGAATTGTGTATGGCTATTGCAAAGAATTATCTAATCCAGCTGAGAAGGTAAGGTAGAGTGCTGTGGAGGGACAGCTGGTGTCAGAATTGGTAAAAAAGTTTGTAGGGTGGAGGCATGTCTGACATCCACCTCATAGGAATCAGTCTTGGGCTTTTGATCATTATCCTCCTTCCCCCTTTTAAGAAGTTAGAACAGAAACTCAAGTTTCCTATCTGTCAGTTACTACAAGACCACCCTTTGTCAGTTTGTTACAGTGTGGTAGCTTGTGTGTTGCTGTTACGCTGGAAGCTGTGCCACCAGTATTTTAAATACCTGTAAGGGTCACCTTTGGTGGACAAGTTTCAATGAAGCTACAAGACTAAGACAGACTAAAAAGAAGTAAAGGTGAACCACTCTTGAAAGGTTAGCCATGAATAGCAGTGCCTATTACACTGTCTGATACAATGCAGAAATGAGCTCCTCAGGTTGGAAGGCACTCAAAATACGACTGGGGAAGAGCTGCCTCATTAAAGTAGAATTGACCTTAATGATGTGGATGGAGCAAAATTGGGGGCATATGCTTATGGGGCACAAGTCAAAATATGAAATGGCTAAAAACATACATTAGAAATCATAATGTGGAATGAACAAAATGTGAATCTAGAAAAGTTGGAATCCATCAAAAAGGAAATTAAACCCACATAGATCAGTAATTAAACCCACATAGATCAGTATTCTGGACATTAGTGAACAGAAATGGACTGGTATTGGCCATTTTTAATTGGACAATCATATGATTTACTATACTGGCATGACAAATTTATGGGAAATGGCATTACATTCATCATCAGAAAAAGCATTTCAATATCTATCTTGAAGTACAATGCTGTTTTTATCCTACAAGGAAAACCAGTTAATATGACTTTATTTTTAGATAACAATCAGTAAAGCCAAAGATTAAATTGAAGAATTCTACCTTCTTCAGTCTGGAGTTGATCAAACATGCAATCAAGATTTATTAATACTGGTGATTGATCTTGCGCTTTTATCCAATCTGACAGTCTGTTTTCGTCATTGGTGTTTCTCAGTTATTTGCATTTCATGTTGTTATGTATATCATTGGATTGAAATAGCATGTATTACTGATTGAGTTCTGTTTGTTCCATTTGTTATTTTTTTTTCTTTCTACCTTTTCTTTCATTGATAGTTTTTATCCCTTTGTATCTCTACTATTGGGTTGTGCAAACAGTTAATACACATGGCTGTTAGCCAAAAGGTTGGAGGTGTTAGTTCACGTGAAGGAGCGTTGGAAGGCCAAACTATCTACTTCTGAACCATCAGCCTTTGAAATCTGTATGGAGCACAGTTCTACTCTGACGAACATGGGGCCACCATGAGATTACAACTCTATGGTGGAAAATGGTGGTATTGGGTTGACTTATTATTTATACCTCTGTTTAGAAGTTTTTTCCTAGTTGCCTAAGGGGTTTCAATGTGCATCTTAAATTATTCACAAACTGCTAGGTTGGCATTTCAAACTCAATAGCCATTCCTTAGAATCCCTATACAGGGTTGCTATGAGTTAGAACTGATTCAATGTCACTTAACAACAGCAACAGTACCCTATAATAGTATAGTACCAATTTCTCCATTCATCCCTTGTGTTATTGTTATGCATTTTCCCTAAACATGGACTGTAGATAACAGTAAGGGCCCTGGGTGGTGCCAGTGGTTTGTGATAGGCTGCTAGCCCGAAGGTTGGCTCCTCATAGCAACAGTTTCCAAGGAGCCGACCTTGAGGCCCAAACAGATCTTGCTGTCCAGTGCTTATCCTACAGCACCACATCAGGACTCCTCCTTGGAAGACAAGGTGTGACAGTCTGCTTCTGTACAGATTACAGTCAAGAAAACCTCGTGAAGCACTTCTACTCTATAACACATGGGGCCACCATGAGTCACATGGGATTGATCTCCAGGAGACAGGGCCAATTCAACAGCAGCTGACATCAACAAACAAAGCATTGCCGTTCTTTATCCTAGAGACAGTTATTGTTCAGAGAAATTTAAACATGGGTTTCATTTTGACCTTCCTTTTCACCATTCCCAGTGCTTTTTATTTCCTTGTTTCTCTCTGATTATCTCATAACCTCTGCCTGAAAAACCTCCTTTAACATTTCTTGTAATACAGGTCTGGTAGTAAAGTTTAGGGAAAAAAAAAAAAATCCGTTTTTGTTAGTCTTAAATTTTTTATTTCTACTTCGCTTTTGATGTTTTGTTCACCAGGTAGCAAATTTCCGTCTTTTTTTTTTTCTTTATACCCCAGTACTTTAAAGATAGCCCTCATTTGTTGTCTGTATACATCGTTCTTGACAAGAAGTGTGCTGTATTTACTCTTATCTTTGATCCTGTGTATGTGTGTATGTCTTTTTTCCCCGGGCAGCCTTCAGGTACTTCTCTTTTTCTTTTTCAGGACATTGAATATAGTATTTCTATATGTGTTTTTTGCTTTTGCTATTTATCCTGTTTAGAGTTCTCTGAGCTTCTTAGCTCTGTGGTTTAATATTTTTCATTTTGGGGAGCCATTTTACAGCAATTCTATCTTCAATTATTTTTTCAGCTTTGTTTTCTCTTTCTCCTTCTGTGATTCCAGTTGTATGTATACTAGGTAGCTTGATATTATCCATAACTCTTGGGTCTCCATTCTGTTTTAACCACCCCCCCTTTAAAAAAAAAAAAAAGTTTTCGTTGTGAATTAGTGACAGTTTACATGGGAGAACATCAGCTTTATATTCATCCTATCATATTTCATTTAATTGCAGTGATTACAATCCCCTCCATGCATCTTAGAACAACCAAAGGGTACACCCGCACGCTTGCCCACTGGCCATCAGCACACAGCCCTTCTCCCTCCGAGTCCAGGGTCCCCAGCCGTTTAATCTCTCCACATCATCTTTTCTGCCTCCATCTCTGGCATCGCTGCCTTTCTGGATAGGGTCCCACACTCCGCTCTTCTGTCTCTGTGGTCCCAGGAACCTCCGCTCCTGGACTGCAAAATCAACCACTCCCCTCCTTTTGTTGCAAAACATCTACCTTTACATTTGCAACCCTCACAGACAGTCCTGATAGTAATTATTCACTATTGTACCGCAAGAATCTTATCCCCATCTCCTTTCATCAGCCCTGCCCAGACAGGTAGGAAACCACTCAGTGGAGAGCCTACCTTCCCCGGCACCCTCTGTAACTAGGCTCCCTCTTGAAATCTTGTAAGCCAGTCACTTCATGCTTTGTAAGTCCCCCCCATTTTGGGTAGCCAATGTCTAAGTTGACCATCCCTGTCAACCCTCTGTACTGAAGGGGTGGGAATGATCCTCACTGTAAAGATTTGTTTCCTCTTTTGAGCTACTACATCCATAAGTATAGGTCAAATTCATGAAATTGTAGTGGATTACTCTTTTTTGCCTCTTCTTTCTTCCTCTAGTTGAGTTTTGATCATCTAGCCATTGAAGCCAAGTCAACTGGGTACTATTTGCAATTGTGGGTATTCTTGTGCATCACCCCTCACTTCAAATCATCTGGATGCTCTAGTCCTCTGTAGCCATTTCCCTGTCTCTGGGCCCAGGAGTCCCCAGGTCTTGCCATACTGCTGGCCAGACAGGTCTCTACCCAGATGTACAGGAGTCTGTTGAACATGGTCGGACTTAGCTCACAACTTCATTGCTATTTTTCACCCACTTCCCCTTATCAGTGACCAGTGTGGTCACCAGAAAGACCACAGACCTGCTCATATATTCCCCTTGAGTCTCAGTCTTGGAAGGGGGTTTGCCCTGAGGGGACCTGACCACTTGCCTTGATGGCTCCCAGGCAAACAACTTGCTTGTTCTTGTAGTAGTCAGTCAGACTGCCATTATTGTTTTTGATTTTTCGTGCTGGTCTTTCTTTCAAGAAGCATCTTTTATTCTTCTAGCTGTTCCAGGCTGGTCTGCTTGTCCTTTCATGAGATTTCCCACCTCAGAAGATTCTGGATGGGAATCAGGATTCCACCTATGTCCTTATACAATGCAAAGGCTCCGCAGGAAGCCTCCTTCACTGGGCAAGTTCTAGCCCCATTTTAGGTATTCCAGTCAGTTATAGGAGCCCTGGTGTGGCACTGTGGGCTAATGCATCAGACTGCAAAGTTGTTTGAACTGCAAGGTCAATGGTTCAAACTTAATAGCTGCTCCTTGGAAATCCTATACAGGGTCACTGTGGGTCAGAATTGACTTGATGGCACGTAACAACAACAACAATCAGTTATAGTCTGAAGAAGACGGACTTACAAGCTTTCTACGGTAATGGCCCTTCCCCCCTCCCCCCAACCAAGTATCTGTTTTACAATAGTAGGCAAGGGAAACCAAGATTCAAAAGACAGCCAAATATCTTAACATTATTTCCCCTCTTTTACCCATTCAA
>NW_006408913.1:380452-388814 GCF_000296735.1 Chrysochloris asiatica
ACTATTCTGTGTCTGTTCCCTACCCAGTGCTCCACCTTCCCCTCCCTCCCCTCACCCCACCCCATTCATCCCAGTAACCAGCAAAGAATTGTCTCCCCCCACCCCCAGCCTTTTAGTGTGGGTACTTTTTCTTATGGCACATAAAAACAACAACAACTTTTTCTTAGTCTTTTACAATAGTGGTTTTACGCAGTATTTCTCCTTTTGTGACTGACTAATTTCACTCAGATTAATGCCCTCAAGGTTCGTCCATGTTATTCGGTGGCTTGCAGCTTCCTTGTTATTTGTTCAAAGGAGCATAATATTCCATTGTGTGTATGTACCAACGTTTGTTTCGCCATTCTTCCCTTGATGGGCACTAGGCTGTCTCCATCTTTTTGCTATTGTAAATAGTGCTGCTTTGAACATTGGTGTGCATATATCTACTCACCTTATGGCTCGTATTTCTTGTGGGTAAATACCAAGTAGAGGAATTGCTGGATCATAAGATATTTCAATTTCCAACTTTCTGAGGAAGTGCCATATTGTTTTCCAGAGAGGTTGGACCATTACCCCTTTTCCCCCTCTTTTTCTGTTTCAGTTTGGGTAATTTCTATATGTAGTACAAGCACTGGGCTGGTAACTGCATGGTCAGCAGTTCAAACCTACCAGCTACTCTCGGAAACCTAGCATTTCTATGTGATTCTTTCTTAACCTTTTTCATTTTTGTGCTGAGAGTCTCCATCTGTTTATGCCTGTTGACATTAGAGTCTTTAACACATTGATCATAAATATTTAAAATTTCTTATCTAATGTCTGTTTTATCTCTTATTTAGTTCCATTGATTACTGTTTTGTAACAGTAGGGGGTTCTTCGTTGCTTTTTGTTGTTGTTAATAAGTGCCATCAACTCAATTCCAACTCACAGAGACCCGGTATAGGGTTTCCAAAACTGCAGAGCTTTTTGAGCAGGAAGCAGCTGGTGGGCACCAACTGCTGACCTTGTGTTTCAAGGTTCAGTGCTTATCCTGCAGAGTTACTGCACTCCTATTGTTTTTTCGTATGGCTTATAATTTTTATAATTTCTGTGTGAAATGGGCATAACTCTTCTGCTTTATGGGGGAGTACATCTATCTAGTAAGAAGTTGAATTTGGTTTATGTATTTGGTATGCTTACCCTCTGTTTCAAGACCTAGTATGGTGCTGTAGGGTAAACACTGGACTGCAAATTCAGTTTGAACTATGTGGTCGGCAGTGTAAATTCTAAAACCCTACACAGGGTCTCTATGAGTTGGAACCAACTCAAGGGCACTTAACAACAACAACAACAATACTCATTTTACCACAGGTTTTCAGTTTTTCTTGAGTTACTGTGGTTTGGAGTGAGAATTGGCTTGCTGGAAACTATTTCTTAGTGTTATTTGTCCACCCTCCTGTTTGGGCTTTTCTTCGAAGCCTTCACCTCAGAGAGGATCTCTACATATTCTCCTCCAACAGTTCACTGCTGTTCTGTGTTGGGCAGGCATTATCTGTTGCCCTGGTTTAACCTGTGTTTTAATCAGACCTTGTTTACATGCCTCAGTGGTGGGGGTTTTTAACTGATCCTCCCATATTCCCATGGCAGACTAACTCTGCCATGTACCTTTGGTGGGTCAAGATTAGAGTTTTCACTCCCTATCCCCAGGGCAGTTGAAAATCTTCACCTGTGCCCTGGGATGGGTGGTTCTATTTATTGACCTTAACTACTGTGTTAAGGCACTTATGGAGAAAACCATCTAGGCTTAGGGTCATGTGTTTTCATAATGGCAATTACTCCCTTCTCCCATACCTATACTACCAAGGGAAGCTTTCTCTCATCTTCTGCCCAGCCCCATCATTTGACTGAGCATGTGATGAGATCTATAAAGAGAAACCTGTGAGCGAGTATAAATTCCTCATGTGTCCACAGCTGCTAGTGGTTCTGTACTCTCACACTAGCCCATACTTGGCCTTTGTTGTCAGTTGCTTTTGAGTCAGTTCTGATCCATGGCGAGCCCAGGTGTTGCTTCCAGGCCTAGTTCCTAAAGCAGCTGTGGATGGGTTTGAACCACCATCCTTTTGGTTAGTAGTCAAGCGCTGAACTGTTTCTGCCACCCAGGGATGACCTTTAGAAATATGTAAAAATTGTAACCAAGTTCTTTTTGGTTGGTGGTCCCATCTTATTTCTTTGTTCTGCTGCACGCGCGCCATCCTTACATCAACCTCTCCTTGGAGACACTTGTCCTTCTTTATATTCCAGGCTAGTTGGGAATCAAGCTGCCTGGTGGATTCAGAAAACATTATTATGTAGATTATTGAGCTTTTTGTGGTTGATAAGGTGGGAAGAATGTTTAGCTTTCTGTATACTAAGAGGAGAGTCCTATTGTGGCACTGTGGGCTAATGCATCAGACTGCAAACTCGTTTGAACTGCAAACTCACCAGCTGCTCCTAGGAAAACCTATCCAGGGTCGCTTTGAGTTGCAATTGATTTGACGGTACTTAACAACAACAACAACATACTAAGAGGAAGCCAGAAGTCTCAGTGCTGTATGTTTTGTTTTACAATCTGGGGACAATTTAGGGTTCAAGTTATGGTGGCAGAATGAGAGAACTTGCTGGCCTTACTTATTGAAATTCATTTGAAGGCTTCATTGAAGGCAGAACTTTATGACAGGTGAAACCCTAACCTCCTGAAGTACACAGAGCATTCCTGCTGTCTTACTGTTGTTGTTGTTGTTATGTGCCATCGAGTCGGTTCCGACTCATAGCGACCCTGTATAGGGTTTCCGAGGGTGTAAATCTTTACGGGAGTAGAAAGCCTCATCTTTCTCCCGCAGAGCAGCTGGTAGTTTCGAACCGCTGACCTTAAGGTTCGCAGCCCAATTCGTAACCACTACGCTACCAGAGCTCCTTACTGTAATACAATTTTATTTTGCTCCCACAATAGCATTTTCAATCTGCACAAGGTATTAGGAATGCGTCCCCACACGTAATTGCTCCTGCCTTTTTTCCTAATTTAAGTTTACTGTGCAGATGGGTAGCAGAGGTTCAGGCCTGGTTTGATTTCTTTGGAAATAGTACAAGGAACTGCCTAGTACTTTGTTGTTGTTAAGTGCTGTTGAGTCCGTTCCTATCTCGTAGCGACTCTGTATAGGGCTTCCAGGGAGCAGCTGGTGAGCTTGAACCACCAACCATGCAGTTCAAATGGCTTTACAATCTGGCGCATTAACCCACAGCGCCACACCAGACCTAGTACTACAGTATATGAAAAGAGTATATGCGCCCAACTCCAACTTGATTGTCTGATGATGAAATAGCTTATAGTGAGGTATTTCATTGGAACTAGTGATTGTTGAGTGAACAGAGTCCATAGATACTATTTGTGTTACAGGGGTTTTACTGATAATTGACAAAGATATGTGACTGTAGACATACAATGTGAAGACATTTTTATTATTCCTCACTGTACAATGGTTTGGCTAATTTGAACTTAAATCTTTAGGGGAAAGTGACCAACTTATGGAAATGATTTTAATGTTTGTTTAGTAAACTTTAGTGGTCTAATTTTGGTCACATGATTTTTTTTTTTTTTTGCCTTCTGATTTGACTTATTTTGTTTATTGCTTTTCTTTTTCAGAAAATTCTTCCAGGAGGAAATACATCATTTGATGTTGTTTTTCTTGCAAGAGTAGTAGGGAATGTAGAAAACACTTTATTTATTAACACATCTAATCATGGCATATTTACTTACCAGGTAAGAAAACAGAATAAAAACCTTTGTTTATTTCGTAAAACATAGTCATCAACTCAGATTTATCAGATGAGAGAGAACCTTGTAAGAACTCACTTCAGAAAGTCAAATATCAAGAGTTTAGACTTAGAGCATTCTTATGCTGACAGCTATGTGTGAATATCCCTGTTCAAATAGAATCTGAACAAATAACATTAAAGCTATAGCTGAAGTATTAATAACATAGGCTTGGTTGGTAAAACAATAGTGGAAAAATTTTTTCACATGTTTTTACGTTTTACTTTTTGTGTGGTTAGGAAACATAGTTGATAATGATTCCAGAATTCAAATGCACATCCTTGCTTTTATTTTGCCAAATGTATTGTTTAAATTTTTAAATAACTTTTTACATAGAGTCATTGTTTAGGTTATTTTTAAATGTTGATTTTATAGAAATTATAGTGTAAATCGTTTTATGTATCAACCATCTTTCTGTTTGATGACTCAAGATTTTTCTATATCAAGATTATCAATATTAAGAAAAAGAATTATTTGTATTGTCTGGTACTATACTAAGCCCTTTACATGCTTTTAGTTCTTAACAACTGCTAAACTGTTATTTTCTTTGTTTTTTTCTTAAGATAAGGAAACTGGAGTTTACATGAGTTAAATCACTTGCCCAAAACATGCTACTAGTAAATTATTGTGAATTGAGTGAAGATTTATAGACAAGATAATCAGTTTTACATTTGTCAACTCCTACACTTTGTTTCCTCTGTCTTGATTGCAGTCCTCTCCATGCAACAACAGTTATCCCCCTTCCTGAACCCTGTGGTTCCTCTTTCCATTCACCCACCTTTCTATTCCTTCTTGACTTTGTCCGTAGGTAAATAACTGCCCTTTTGGTTTTGAATGATTGATAATTCCATAGTAAGCATAACTCAAGGATCATAGTCTCATGTTCCTCCAGTCTCTTTCTTACCAGTAAGCCCAGTCTTTTTTTTAAAATAATTTAGTTTTGTTCCACATTTTCCCCACTATTTCTGGGACCTTCTAAAGTGATCCCTTAATCTCTGTTTGTTGTTGTGAGTGCCGTAGAGTTGGTTCCAACCCTTAGCAACCCGATATAGGGTTTTTAAGGAGCAGCTGGTGAGCTTGAACCACCAACCTTGCAGTTCAAATGGCTTTGTTGTCTGGCGCATTAACTCACAGCGCCACACCAGAACTGTACTACCCATAAAATTCAATCATTTAAAGTCTTACTTAGCTACTTTTAACTTTTTGTGCTATAAAAAACAAAACATAAAAGCATTTCCTCTCAAGTGCCCAGAACAATTCAAATATTTTGAAGCTAAGTGCCTGAGTAAACATTTCATTTTATTTAGGAACCATGTCTTGTCCTTATTTGTGGTAAATACGTCTTTAACAATTGTTTAATAAGTTCAGAAAACGTTTAATTTTTGATCCAAAGCATTAAAACTTTTGATGCAAATATGAAGTGCTGGTGTGGCCCTGTGGGTTAATGTGCTGGACTGCAAGTTTGGGGGTTCAAGCTCACCAACTGCTCCTGGAAACCCCTATAGGGCCACTATGGGTTGGAACCAACTCAATGGCACTTACAACAAGAATAACACATATATGATGACATCCTGGTATGGCTCTTTAGAATAAGCACCAGACTGCTAACTGCAGGGTCAGAGTTCAACTCCATCAGCCACTCCTTGGAAACCCTATATAGTGTCGCAATGTATTGGAACCAACTCAGCAACACTTAACAGAAACAATATATATGATACACATTTAACACATTCTTGTTGAATAAATGAAAGTAATGTAATTAGAATGAAGACCTTTGCCCTTCAAAGGCACCCATAACTCACCTAATTTGTCTACCTGATGGTTATGGTCAGGTTGCTCTCAAAGTGAGTCCCATTGGCCAGCTTTCTTCTTTCTTTACCTCTTCACACCTGGTCTTTCTCCTGAATAGATCTCATCTGTCTAGCTCTCTCCTTCACTGCTACTGCTCATCTCTGCTCACTGTACTACATAATAGCCTTCTAACTGGCCTTCATTCCGCTCGTCCCACCTTTAACCATACTCTTCTGATTCCTATAAACATCCATTTCCAAACTGACTGAGGCCAACAAATCTCTAAGGGTTTGAGGGATGTATCTCTCTCACCTCGTTTAATTTGGCCATGCCTCTGATCTTGATGCTGGTCTTCAAGCATACCAGTCCCATTCCAATCTTGTGCCCCTTGCTTGAACACACTCCCAAGGCTGGTTTTTTCTCATCCTTCAGGTGACCCCAGTTCCTTTCACCTCATCACAGAACACTACCTTAACCACCTTCTCTAAACCAATATTCCCAGCCTCACTTTAGCCAGTTAGTAATTGATACCATGTTAGACTTTCTTTTTGTTGTTACCTAGTCCATCTACTAGAATGTCAATTCCATGCCTGGAAGCACATTCTCTATTGAATCGCTCACTTTTCTGTGCTCACTGCTGTAGCATGCTTGAAGGTATGCAGTAAACACTGATCACTTCAATAACTAGTTCACACTGTTGAGTCTCCTTTGGAACCTTCCCATGTGGTGGAACTGACCTGGGACTGGGCTCAAAATTTTAGACAGGTCCCCTGGGCCGCACATCCCATCATGGTTTGGCTTAGGGAAAGAAATCATCTTTTGATACCTTTTTTGTTTTTCTGTTTTGTTTATTCTCTGACGTCATAAAATAATTCAATCATTTTAATTTTCAGTTTATTATAGAACTCATTGAAAATGCAAATATGTATAGTAAATCAAACATGTAGCCAAATCAAGTACAGAAACTATGTATAGGTGTTTTGGATAGTTACTAAGATTTTCCATCTAAAATAAATTATCAGTCTTCTTAAATCAATTAGAGCTATAAGTGTAAAATGATTTGTTGTAAAAGTAACTCAAATTGCATTTTTTTCCCTCCATTGAAACACAGGTATTTGGTGTTGGAGTTCCAAATCCATATCGCTTGAGGCCATTTCTTGGGGCCAGAGTTCCTGTGAATAGCAGTTTTTCACCTATAATAAGCATACACAATCCTCATAGTGAGCCTTTACAGGTGAGCTTCTGATCCTAATTTTGAATAAGCTATATTTTAGTGCAAATTAATGTTTAGCATGAAATTTCAGGTTGTTACACATTTCAACATTATTTAAATGAGTCTTTAAAGCAATGTTTTTGTTATGTACCATCTGTGTTGTAGTTCCGACTCATAGCTACCTTATATTGAATTTCCAAGGAGCGATTGGTGGGTTTCCACTAATGACCTTGGTTAATGACCCCTTGAAGGTAATATACTATCGACGTATTAAAACCAACAACCAAACTCATTGCTGTCAGTCGATTTTGACTCATAGAAACTTTGTAAGGCAGAGTAGAATGGCCCCATAAGGTTTCTAAGGCTGTAATCTTTACAGTACCAAACTGCCACATCTTTCTCTCATAGAGCAGCTGGTGGGTTCAAACTGTAGGCTGTACTAAAGAAGGGTCCTGGTGTAGGATAAACACTAGATCGGAAGGTCGGCTTGAGCAAAGTCAGCGGTTCCAACTCACCAGCCACTCCTCAGAAACCCTATAGAGGGTCGCTATGACTCAGAACTGACTCGATGACACTTAACAACAACAACAGCATTCATTTTGATGCAGCATACTGAAGTTTGGACTTTTGGGGGAGAACAATTTTTAAAATAACTTTAGCTCTTCTGGATTGCAGTTTAGACAGCTCTTCATTTAATTTAAGAAGAGTTTTCAACTACAATGACTGTGACTTTTTTAACCTATAGTCTCCTTCTGGCACAAAGTAAATGAAAACAGTTCTTTTTTGTTTCTGATAATAATTTTTCATGATGAGAGCACAGAAATTAAAATCCAAAGGAGAGTTAATATGGAATCATGATAAAAATCAGCCTTTTAAAAAATGTATTTATATAAAAATGCATCTCCTTATACTTACCTAATCTTGGGATTCTTCCCAATAGATGACTAGCATTGGAAGATGATACGTACAAATAAAAAGATTCTACATTTTAATTTCTCTAGCTATCTTCATCAAAGGAGAGGAAAGTGTTCTTTGTGTCTACCTTTTATAAGTAGAAGGATTCCATAGCTCCTCTTTATGTTTCTTCTTTTCTCCGTCATCACTTTGTCATTTCTATCTTTTTGCTACTTTAGGTAATGGTGTATTTTCCCTGCTCTGGCTAACTTCTCTTACAAAGCTACATAAAAACTTTACAAATTCTTGCTAAAATAACCTTTCATTGATTATTTTCAGTCGTTATTGTTGTAGTTGTTAGGTGTCTTGAATCGGTACCAACTCATAGCGACCCTTATGCACAAAATAAAGAAACACTGCCCGATCCTACACCAACCTCACACTCATTACTACACTTAAACTCCTTGTTGCTGCCACTCTGCCAATCTGTCTCCTTGAAAGTCTTCCTCTTTTTCTCTGACCCTCCACTTTACCAAGCATGATGCCCTCCTCCAGGGACTGATCCTTCCTGATAATGTGTCTGACGTATAAGAAACCAAGTCTGGCCATCCTGACTTCTTAAGGAACATTGTGGCTTCCAACACAGATTAGTTTGTTCT
>NW_006408913.1:390289-391147 GCF_000296735.1 Chrysochloris asiatica
ACCTCTTCATTTCTTCCATTTACTTTAGCATCTCTACTCAGGAGAGCAAGTTTCAGAGTCTTCTGACATCCATTTTGGTCTTTTCCTTCTTTTTTGTCTTCTTAATGGCCTTTTGCTTTCTTCCTGTATGATGTTCTTAATGTCAATCCACAACTCTTCTATTCTTCGGTTATTAGTGTCTAATACATCAAATCTGTTCTTGAGATTATCTCTAAATTCAGGTGGGATATGTTCAAGGACATATTTTGGCTTGTGTGAACTTGTTTTAATTTCCTTCAGCTTCAACCTAAATTTACATATGAGTAGTTGATGGTCTGCTCCAAAATCTGCCCCTGGCCTTGTTTTGGCTGATGATACGGAGCTTTTCTACCATGTCTTTGTACAAATGTAGTCAATTTGATTTCTGTATATTCCATCTTGTAAGAACCATGTGTGTAGTAGTCTTTTATGTTATTTATAAAAGGTATTTGCAATGAAGAAGTCATTGGTCTTGGAAAATTCTATCATGCTATCTCTAGCATCATTTCTATTGCCAAAGCCCTATTTTTGGACTACTGATCTTTCCTTTTTGCTTCTAGCCTTTGCATTCCAGTCACCAGTAATTATCAATATATCTTGATTGCATGTGTGATAAATTTCATACTGAAGTAGTTGGTAGAATTCTTCAGTTTCATCATTACTGACATTAGTGGTTGGTACATAAATTTGACTAATAGTTTTATTTTATTTTATTGTTTTAAATGTTTATTGTGAATTATGTGATAGTTTACATGGGAGAAAATTGGTTTTACATTCATTCTATCGTATATCATCTCATTGCCATGGTTACAATCCCCTCCATGCAATCCTTCCCCTGTG
>NW_006408913.1:393502-449569 GCF_000296735.1 Chrysochloris asiatica
TGGAAACCCTGTACAGTGTTGCTGTGAGTCGGAACCAACTCCACGGCACACAATCAACCAAAAATGCCTAGAATACTGGTGTTTATACATTCCATTTATTTTTTGACAACTTCCAGTTTTCCTAGATCCATCATTTGTGCATTCCATGTCACAATTATTAATGGATGTTTTACAGCTGTTTCTCCTTATTTTGAGTTGTCCCCAATCAGCAAATCAAAGTTTCAATAGCTTTAGTCCATTCAATTCATCACTGTCAGGTCTACTTTGAGGAGGCAGCAGTTCCCCAGTCGTATTTTGAGTGCCTTCCAGCCTGAGGGGCTCATCTTCTGGCACTGTATTTGATAATATTCTGGTTGTTCATCATGTTTCAGTAATTTGGTTCTGTCAGTGTTCCACTGCTATTCATGAGGTTCTCAGTGACTAAATAGTCCATCTCTCCTTCTTCCTAGTCTTAGTCTGGAAGTTCAGCTGAAACCTGTCCACCATGGGTAACCCTGCTGGTATTTAAAATATCAGTGGCATAGCTTCCAGCATTACAGTAACATGCAAGCCGCCACAGTATGATAAACTGACAGATGAGTGTTGGTTTTTCCTTTTCATTTATCAGCACTTGCTGAGTAACTTGTCCCAAACTGCTCTTTTTATTGTTGTGGATCATTGAGTTGGTTCTGACTCACAGCGACAGTGTACAGGGCTTCTGAGAACTGATGGTAGGTTTGAATTACCAACTTTGCAGTTACCAGTCAGTGCTTATTTTGTAGAGTGCCGCACCAACTATTTGTTGTCATTAAGTGCCATCAAGCCAGTTCCGACCCATAGTGACTCTGTATAGGATTTCTAAGGAGCTGCTGGTGAGCTTGAACCACCAACTTTGCAGATCAAACTGACTTTGCTGTCCAGTGCATTAACCCACAGTGCAACACCAGGACTTCCAACTATAGAGGAATGTTATAGAGCACCCTGTTGCTTGCTTTTTGTCTGAGTGGTTGGCACAACCACGGTCCAAGAAGCTGACTTCCTGCATGGAAGGATGGAGGTTATTGTTGTCTGCAATGTTGCTCATTTTACCAATGTTTAAGAAGCCTTACAGTCTGTCTTTTTCCATAGCCTGTGAAGTTACAAAGGTACATCTAGAATAGTTTTGCCTTAAATTCACTATGTGTTTCCCTTTTGTTCATCCAATCTGTTTTTCAGTTAAAATATTTTTATTCCAGAAGATTTACCACATTGAATTTTTCACCAACACATGCAGTAGAGTGAACTGTGGAAAACCATAGTTGCCCTCTTAGAGTCAACTAGGTTGTTTGTCTTGAAGGCACTATTAATAATACACTGTGTCGTTCAGTAGTTTTCTTTCCCTTTAGATTCTCTGGCTTTATATTTATTAAATTTATCTGATTTTTCATTATATAGCACAAACAAATAAATATATTCCTGATGAAAACAATGTTAGCAATTATGCATGAAACCAAAGTCTTCTGGGACTTCCTGCTTTCCCATCCAGTACTGCCCAATGGAACTCTCTATGATAATAGAAGTATTCTGTGTCTGTGCTGTCCAGGACAGTAGCTACTTGACATATGCGGCCACTGAGTACTTGAAATGTGGCTATGATGGCTCAGAAACTGAATTTAAAATTTTTATTTCAGTTCATTTAAATTTAATAGCCACTTGTAGCTGGTGACTCTTGTATTCGACAGCACACTTTAATCCCAAGCCTTTCTTCATAGATACTACCTTAGACATTTTTCTGCACATTGCATGCAAATGTGTACACACAGAAGTAAGTACTTTCTCTTATGGGGTCACATTCTACATCAGTGTACTTCTTCCTCTTTATTTTTTCCTAAAAGCATATTAGAACAGGTAACACTGTGCTAAAAATTAGCACTGTGCTATGCTTCTAGTTTTAAGGTAACATTTCCTTTTAAATTTTATCCTTTTTTGTCCCCATTTCTTTATTCTTTCTCTCTGTATTACCAATGTGGCACTGTAGGATAAGCACTGGACTGCTAACCACAAAGTCAGTGATTCAAACCCACCAACTGTTCCTCAGAAACCCAGTACAGGACGCAATGAGTCAGAACCGACTCGACTGCACCTCTTAATCAACAACACCTCTTAATCTTATGTTGCCGATTATTATTATGCTTGTTCCTTTAAGATCTTGAAAGTTTAGATGAAATAATATGTGATACTTTACAGTTTTCCAGAAAAATGTTCTACAGTTAGGCTGTCAGCTTAGATGTTACTAATGCAATAATAGGTGATGTAGAAGAACACTGTAATAGCAAGCCAGCAGCAATTCTCAGAGTCTTTGCTAATAAATCCATCACTTTAACAAGATCACTCACACACAAACGCTTTTAGTTTATGCTATAAAGTATTGCCATTTTTCCTGCTCTTTCCTTTTATATGTGCTGCTGGAGTGCCTTTGTAATAGAGCAAGTGAAGGTTTTCTACCTATTCTTTTACTTCCTCCCAAATTTGCACTTAATTATATATAGTATTTCTGTTTAAGAGCTAGGGTTACCTTCCTTAAAAAGAAAGTCTTCTCTGCCATATGACCCATTCTATTCTAGGCATTTACCCAAGATAAATGAAGACAGATGTTAACACAAAGACTTGTAAACAGTGTTCTTAGCAGCTTTATTTATAAAAGCCCCAAACTGAAATCAACTCAGATGCCCATCAGTAGGTGAATGGAAAAAAAAAAAACTTATGGTGTAGTCATAAAATAGAAAAAGAATGAACTATTAATACTTAAGGAGCCTTAGTAGTGCTGTAGGATAAGCACTAAACAAGGTTAGCAGTTCAAATCCACCAGTCACTCTGTAGGAGAAAGATGATACTTTCTGCTCCCATACCGATTTATAGGTAAGAACCCAATACAGGGATGCTATGCATCAGAATTGACTCAGTGGCAGTGGGTGCATGTGTACATATGTATTAATACATACAACATGGATGCATCTAAAAATTGCGGTGGTTTTAGTGCCGTTGAGTCAGTTCTGATTCTTAGCAACCCTGTATGAGGTTTCTGAGGAACGACTGATGGGTTTGAACTGTCAACCTTGCAGTCAGCAACCCCGTGCTCATTCTACAGCACCCACCTGGGACTGAACAAAAGAAGCGATACTATATGATCCTATTTAATAGAATTCTGGCAAATACCAAGTAATCTCTAGTCGCAGAGAGCAGATAAGTGGTTGCTTGGAATGGAAGCTGGGGAGGTGGGTGGGAGGGAACAGGTACATTGCAAAGTGTCATGAGGAAACGTTTGAGGGTAATAGGTGTACTCATTATTTTAATTGTGTCTTAATTATTTTCATCATGATTGAGTCAGAACTCATCATGGTATATGTTCTAAATATGTGTTATTTCTCGTATGTCAGTTATGCCTCAATAACATTGTTTTAAAAATCACGCGTAAGAATGTGCCCTTTGGTCGTTTAAATGATTATATATTTCTGAATGCTTTTGTGTACATCAAAAAAAAAAAAAACGGAATAGATGCAAATACTGTTAAATAGCGATGCATGGAAGGGATTGTAATCATTGCAATGAAACAAAATACAATAGGATTAGTTCAAAACCGATGTTCTCCCATATAAACTATCACTCAATTCACAATAAAAGCTTTAAAAAAAAAAAAAAAACACATATAGGTACAAACCACAGAAATAATAAAAGTTCCTGTGATTTTGCTACCCGTGGAAACCAGACACTTTCATACTGTATTATAATTGTTGCATTCTCAGAATTGTATTTACACTCATCACAATTTCAAAATTACTGTAAGTTATACTCACTGCTATAGATGGTATTATAAATGTGTGACTAATGCATATTAGATTAATATTTTATTATTTCCATAAATATTCTTCTTTAGAGAAAAGTAAATATCCTGTCAATGGGTTGTGTAAAACCTACCTCATTTCTAAAACTAGTCTAAAACCTTTCTATCTTAAATTTGATATTTCAGAGTTACCTTGTTTTAGATTAAAATGCCACAGTTGCTTACATATAGGGAGCACAGAATCTAATCAGATGACAGTGATCCTTCTACAGTTATAAAAAATTTTTCTTATCAACAATGAGGATGTGAAATTGAACAGCAGATGACTTGCATTGAGGATATGTGATTTTGAATTTAACGACAATATCCTCTTTTGTCACAGGTTGTAGAAATGTACTCCAGTGGGGGAGATCTTCACCTAGAACTTCCAACAGGTCAACAAGGAGGCACCCGAAAACTGTGGGTAAGTGCAGTCAGGTTTTTCTCTCCTGTGTGGTTACGTGAAACTCATTACTTACTTTCTTCGTCACACCAGAAAATAACTACCTGTCTCTTAAAAGAAATATAGGTGACCTTTTCTTTAATTATTGTCATAATGTTAATTTTATAGTAAAGATTTTCAGAAATTGAATGAAGAGATGTGTAAGGAGTGGTTCTTGGAAAGAGCAGTGAACAAAATTGGTATGAGCTTTCCACCCAGTATGTGGAAAGGAAGAAATTTTCACTGCTTTTTCTTTGAAATTAATTAATAAAATTTCCTTAGAACTTCATCATTTATAATGTGCTTGATACTAAGAATTTTTTTTTGTAACAGTTGAAAAGATGTATTATCTTTTTGAGGGTAGAGAATTGAAAGTTAAGATTTATTATTAGAAGAGAAAGTAGTACTTGCAGAGGCCCCCTAGCCTAGTCAAACACGTGTGATGACAGAACATTTCTAACTCCTAGGTGATCTGCATTACAGGTAAGACATCCACCTTTAACATGAATGAATATTTAAGAGCACTTAGTCAATAATTAGCCATTTTCTCTTGGAGAATACTAGCAAATAGTAACCAAACTAATGTGTAGGTAGCAACTATCTTATTTGCAAAGATCCCTGCCATTTGAGGGGTTTTAAAATGCTGTCAGTCATGCTTTAATCAAGGGGAAAGGCACTTGTGCTGAAACCAAGTCTGGAACCCAGGTCAATCAGACCACTGCCCATCCATAATTAGGGAAAAGAAGCCCTGGCTTTTTGTTGTTAAGTGCCGTTGCATTAGCTTGGACTCATAGCAATCCTGGGTCGCGTTTCCAAGGACCAACTCGTGGGTTTGAACTGCCAGACTTGTGGTTTGCAGTCCAGTGCTGATCCTACAGCACCACACCAGGAGTCCAAGGACGCTCAAATCAGTGTTCATCCATAATTGGGCAAAAGAAATACTGACTTTTACCACTGTGAAAAAGGAATGACAATAATGGTGTCTTTGTTCATCACTGTGTTACACACACACACACACACACCCACACACCCATTAATTCTTGCTGACCAGTCTCAACCAGGGAAAGGTTATGTGGACATGACACTACTAGGATGTTGATTTGAACATTTAGAAATAGATTTCTCTGTAATTTGGTTAGTCTCCAAGATACAAAAATGTACTAACAGGTAAACATATGTAGTGGGAAATAATAGATCCTTTCACAAAAATATTGTTTTATTTTACCTTTTGGGAGAAATAGTATATAAAGCAATGTGTCAGTAGATTAAGCATAAACTATTAAATTTGGTGTCCTGGTGTGGTACTGTAGGGTAAGCACTGGACTACTAACTAGCAAGGTCAGTGGTTCAAACCCACTAACCGCTCCTCAGAAATCCTATACAGGGTTGCTATGAGTCAGAACTAACTTGATGGCACTTAACAACAACATTAAGTTTCTATTAAAATTCTAGATAGACGAGGCAAGAATATACTATAAAATAAAACACTTGCAGTCCATTGCTTATCCTATAGTGCCACACCAGGATTTTGAAGCCCATTTATCCACCACCAAAAAATGGGGGACAGATCACCACTAGCCAGAGTAGACAGCAAGACTAATAGCTGGAAGAAGTGAGAGCAACACCCAATAATTCCCATAAATTAACACCAAGACTGGTTGTACCTCTGTGCTGTTCATTCAGGCTGCTTTTTGTGAATTACAGTATGAACTGCTTAGGAAGTTGAGACTGAGCAATCTCATGGCCCCTGGACATGTCTCAAGCAGAGCAAATAGTAAAACGATAATTGCAGTCATCTAAGAGATTACTAAGAATTTATTTTCTACTTAAAATTTTTGACCTGGTAGCATAGTGGATTATTAATAGCTGGGCTACTAACTGCACGCTCAGCAGTTTGAATCTGCCAATTGCTCTGTGGGAGAAAGATGAGGCTTTCTGCTCCTGTAAAGACTTACAGTCTTAAAAACTTCTATAAGGTCGCTATGAGTCAAAACCGACTCGACGGCTCACAACCACCACCATCCTCACCAATCTTTTCACTGGAGTCCTGGTGTGGAGTTATAGGATAAGCTACTGGACTGCTAACTTCAAGGTTGGTGGTTAAAACCCACCAGTTGCTCCATCAAAACCCTAGACAGGGTCACTGTGAGTCAAAACCAACTTGGAGGCACTCAACAACAGCAACAACAATAAATACAGGTAATTCAAACTGCTAGACAATTAAGAACTATAATGAATTGTAGCAGAGTGGCATCATATTTTAATACTACCAGTGGCTAAGAAAATAAGTAGAGTAATTTTTATCCCTGTAAACATAGAATGGGAAAAAGAAAAATCCGTTGAACTTTGATTTTACCCGTAGCCCATTTCAGTGTCTTTGAGAAAGCCTTAGGGACTGACTTCGTTCCCTACAGGTCAGAAAATGGGAGTCCATCTCCATAGATCCCAGGAGGGTTCCTGTTGCCTGTGCCTTACTTTGAGACTAGAAAGTTAAAAGAGATAAATGAAGACCAGTAAGTTACAGAAATAAGAATTTCCTAAAATATGCCAGAAAGATGTGCACAGAAATTCTGATCGCCCAAGGAATCCATACCATTCTAAAACATAGAAAAGAATCACACCTCTCTGTTTAGTTAGCATGGAGTGTCTATTTATGGGGAAGGAAAATATTGCAGGGAATGTTGGTGATGGTTACACATCATGATCGACGTAATTGTTTCATTGAATTATGTATAAGAAAAATGATGAATTGCCAAATGTTGTATTCCCTATATGTTTGCAACAATTTGAAAATTCAGTGATTAAGTGTTCTCTTACCATAAGCCTGAGATTATATACTAACATACATGCTAAGTGCCTTACTGACTGTAGTTAGTTGTAGACTTGCTTATAAAGCTTTGTTTTGTTTTGTTAGGTTTTAAATGAAACACAGAATCTAAGCCCATTTAGTTATCACTTAGATTCCTGTGGCCTGCTGACATTTCTATTGAATAAAGAATCTGAGGACTGAATTATATACCTAAGCATCAATACATTAATCATCATTAAACGTGATTTTACAGCTGACAGGTTTTTTTTCATATGATTCGATCCCTTTGCTTTGCTCATCATATTTCATCATTTCAGTTATACAGCTTTTAACACTTTAACATTCTCCAGAATTGGAACGCACATTATAATCAGTGAAATGTGTCTGTTTAATTGGCTATTATTTTTTCTAAGTTAGGTATATACTGTAATAATGCGTGTTTTAATCCATGTCATATTTATTATTCAATAAAAATATGGTGATTTTTACAACATTACAACTGTGTTTAATATCAGGAAATTCCACCTTATGAAACCAAAGGAGTGATGAGAGCCAGCTTTTCATCTAGGGAAGCAGATAATCACACAGCCTTCATACGAATAAAGACTAATGCTTCAGACAGCACAGAGTTTATCATTCTTCCTGTTGAGGTTGAAGTTACAACAGGTTAGTAGAAAACTGATGTAATTGCAGGGGACTCTTTGTTTCTTTGTTTTTCACAGTACATCTTGCTCTGGCAAAACAAAATATAATTTGCTTCTCTTTTTTCCAAGCTCCTGGAATTTATTCTTCAACTGAAATGTTAGATTTCGGTACACTACGAACACAAGGTAAAAAAATAAAAATTATAAAAAGATGTTTTTCAAAAAATTTCATTTCCTTGGTGCTGGAGGCTGTGTTTTAATTGTTTTGTAAGTCCCTTTTACAAGTTTTTTCTCGGTTGGCTACTCTGTCTTGTAGAGATGTACGATTGGAGACAGGATCTTCATAGGTCAGGCCCATTTCTGTAAGATGTCCTGATGCTTCTTGTTGTTAGCTGTCATCAGGTCAGTTCCGAGCCTGGAGGACCCTGTGTGTGTACAGTAGGAGCTGTGCACCACTGGGTTTTCAAGTCTGTGACCTTTCAGAAACGGATGGCCAACCTGTCTTGTGAGGTGCCTCTGGGTGGGTTTGAACTGCCCACCTATTGGCCACCAAAGACTCCTTGCTTTCCTGGTAGGAAAACAAGGTCATGGAATAATTTAAGTGAAGTTTAAAAAATGGAAGATGAAGGCAGCAGCAGTCTTCAAGTTTCTTGATCTAGTTCTTTAGCTGGTGAATTATGCTGAATCTTTTTAAAAGAAAAGGAATCAAACAATTTACTTACTAAAGCATTTTGTTTGTTGTTGTTGTTAGTGTCATCAAGTCTGTTCCGACTCATAATGATCCTGTGTAGGGTTTCTGAGGCGCAGCGGGTAGGTTTGAACCACTGATACGTGGTTTGCAGTCCAGTGCTTATCCTATAGCTTTTTGTTTAGGAATGGATTTTTGATTTATAATGACATACTGTTAAGATTTGGTCCCAGGTGGTCAAAGGAAATATTCAATGTACTTTTAAATTAAAAAAAAAAAAAAAATTCTTAAGGTGTACCTGTATTTTATTAAAGAATATCTGAAATTTGGGTTCTTTATGAGCCATATAAGGAACACTAGTGGCACTATAGGATAAGCACTAGGCTATCAACTGCAAGGTCAGAATTTCAAACCCACTAGCTGCTCATTGGGAGAAAGACAAGGTTTGCTACTCCCATAAAGATTTACAGCCCCAGAAAACCTTCCATAAGATCGCACACCATGAGGGTGGAATTCAGTGGCAGTGAGTTTGGGTTTAGGGTGAATGGGCCATATGTAATTAAATTTTGGTTGTTTAGAATTGAAAACCACATTTAAAAAAAATTAAATTTGGTTTTAATATGATAAGCAACCTGTGCTTGCTAGAAAACTAAAAGATTAGGATTAATATCTAATTTCATAAAATGATTTTGGCACTTTTTTGTTTATTTATTTTTGATTGTTATTGTTAAGTGTTGTGCAGTCGGTTGGTAATGGTTTTGTGCCATTGAGTCGTTACCAATTCATAGTAACCCTGTATAGAGTTTCAGAAGCTATAAATCTTTATGGAAGCAGAAAGCCTCATCTCATTCCCATTGAGTTGATTCAAACTGCTGACCTTGTAGTTAGCAGCCCAAAGTGTGACTCAGTATACCACCAGGGCCTCTTACTATTTCCTTTTATTAAAGTGATTATCATTTTGTGTCACATTCTAAAATAGATTTCATTTGATAAGCTAATAATGTGAACTTCAGACTTACTATAAATACCTTTTTAAGAAATAATTTTCTTTTTCCTAATTTTTACAGATCTACCAAAAGTTTTAAATCTTCACCTATTAAATTCAGGAACAAAAGATGTACCAATAACAGTAAGTTTTTACTTATTTTCTCCCTATTATTATATCCTTGATTTATGATAAAGTTAATAATAAGATCTTTAAAGGAATTCCATTTTGTGGAGGTGTGGTGACACTTTGGTCAGTATGTGACTTGAGAACCCTATTTTGGCTCTTAAGTACCCCAGATTTTGGAGTCTTGGTGTAGTGCTGTAGAACTAGCACTGGACTGCTAACCATGTAGTCGGTGGGTTCAAACCTACTGTTATTCAGAAACCCTGTAATGAATGGGGTCGCTATGAGTTGGAACCCACTTTACAGCACTTAAATACAATGCAACCCCAGATTTTAAGAATATGGAGGAAAGTAGACAATCTTCTACAAATTACGTTTGAACCAAAGTTTCAGAGGTTTCTTATTCAGGAAGTATCATATAAGAGATTGGTGGATCCTGATAAGTGCTGGGATCCCTGTGCCTGTGGACCATAAGGGTTCCATCAATATCACTGTTAGCTTCAGTAAAATAACGGGAGAGGTTCCGGTGAGTAGAGAAGAGAAACAATGAAGCAAAGAAATACAGAACATAACGGCAGAGTGCTGCATTCACATCTGGCATGTTTTCTAATTGACGACTATTTTAGTTACCCAAGATAGCCTACTATAAACGAGAGTCCTCTCTTCCTCTCATACATAGACACACAGCAAGTGATTTCTATGGCTTATAAGTAGACTTGGGGTCTATTAGATGGTATTGGGGGAAAAAAGGAATGTCCAAATTTTGCTAGCAATGTCCCCTCGTTTTGAAGGCCCCAGGCTGTAAATACAGAGGATAGTAGGAAAGCAGTAGGTTTTTTATTGTAACTGAGTGTTTGGTTGGTTGGTGCTTGTGCCAGAAACTTAAGTGTGAGGAACTTTGATGAAATGAGCTTAAGACTTGACAACACTAAGTGAGGGAGCAGGAGATGGTTGTCCCAAATAACCACATTTTAGTGCACAGTGACCTTGCTCACTAGTAGTTTTGTGCTCCTGGCAGTACCTGACATAGCGTTTCTTCTTCCTAGGAGAAGAATTGAGGTAAAGTTTGAGAATGAGGTGTGGTGGAGAGCTTCCCTCCACTATGCAGTGAGACCAAAACTACCTGGAGTTCTGCCACTGCAGTATTAGGTGGGCTGAGAAAGGTTCCTGAGACTGCTGTGATTCATACTCTAGTCCCAAAGGGGACTCTCAGGAGCCCAGGACCCTTCCATGTTGTTGTTGTTAAGTGCCATCAAATAGATTGCAACTCATAGCAACCCTGTATAGGGTTTCTGAGGAGCGGCTGATTTGCGCTTCAAGCCAACCTTGCAGTCCAGCACATTAATTCACAGTCCCACACCAGGACCCTTCTGTGGAGGATAAGAACTAGCTCCTTTAACTTAACCACCCTTGTTGTTGTTGTTAAGTGCCTTTGACTCATAGTGACCCTGTATAGGGTTTCCCAGGAGCGGCTGGTGAGTTTGAACTGCTGACCTGGAGGTTTATATTGACCTTGCAGTCCAGTACTTATCCTACATTTCCAAACCAGGACTCCCTAGTACCATTTTAAACAAAAAACACAAAATCAGAGAACGGAAGCATTGTTTCTCTTATGTTTATTATTTTTCTTTTTGAATAACAGCTTTAATGTATATTAGTGCAGGCTTTCAGAAATATGTTCACCTTCTTGATTAAATGACTTCTGCTTTATTCTTTTTCCTAACTCAGTATTTTGAATGATTATCTCTAAATCTCTGTTGAATCAAAATGTCAGCATGTCTTCCAATACTCACATTTTTAAAAACATTATAGTTAATATTTCTGTTGTATGATTTTTTTGTAATTCCTATTTATAGCAATAATTAATTGTCTTTTTCTTAAGATATATAATACAGATTGTCAGTACTATATTGAAATGTTAATGATTGGCTTTAGCTCTTTAATCTATGTTGAAATTGTCACAAGTCTTCTGAAAAATGAGTAAAATAAGAGTCTAAATGTTTATGAAAATAGGAATGTGTGTATGTGATCGTAAAGTTATAACTACCCTTACTGGAGAAGCAGTATTTGTATTTTTATTGTGCTTTTTAAAATCTTACAATATACCTTACAAACAAAGGTGGTAGTAGATAGGGAGTCTCCTGTTCCACTGCCACTGTGGATCATTCTGCTCTTATCTCATGTGAGATGTCACTTCGTTTTGACTGCGTGTTCAGCATGCTGTTCCTGATGTCAGTCTGTGGGGTGCCCTTGTGCAGAACAGGATCAAAATGGAACTTCTGTGCATGTTGCACAGGCTTCAGACTTGAAGTCACTTCCAATTGGGGATTTAGGTATTTGACAGGTGGGTAATGCCTTTACTTATTTCAGGCATAGTGGCCTCACTGTATATACAAACATTTAATAGAAAAATAAAATTTGAAAATTAATCCTAAGATGTGAACACAGAATATTAGCAGAAAATTCAATTTGCTTATGATAAGAAATTAAATAAGCCCTTGTTTTAATCAAATTGACTACATCTGTCTGAAGAGATGGTGGGAAAGCTCCACATCATCAGCCAAAACAAGGCCAGGGGCAGACTGTAGAACACACCATCCAATACTCATATGCAAGTTCAGGCTGAAGCTGAAGAAAATTAAAATAAGCCCATAAGAGCCAAAATATGACCTTGAGTATATCCCACCTGAATTTAGAGATAATCTCAAGAACAGATTTGATGTATTCGACACTAAAGATTGAAGACCAGAAGAGTTGTGGGATGACATCAAGAACATTATACAGGAAGAAAGCAAAAGATCATTAAGAAGACAAAAAAGCAGGAATAGACCAAAATGAATATCAGAATAGACTCTGAAACTTGCTCTCCAGAGTAGAGATGCCAAAGCAAATGAAAGAAATAAGAAGGCAAAAGAGCTGAATAGAAAATTTCAAAGGTAAGCTTGAGAAGACAAAGTCCAAGTTTAGAATCAAGTGTGCAAAGACCTAGAGTTAGAAAACCAAATAAGAAGAAAACACTAAGCATTTCTCAGGTTGAGGGAACTGAAGAAAAAATTCAAGCCTTGACTTTCAGCACTAAAGGATTTTATGGGCAAAACATTGAATGATGCAGAAAGCATCAAAAGAAGATGGAAGGAATACACAAAGACACTGTACCAAAAAGAAATAGTAGATGTTCAACTGTTTCAAGAGGTAGTATCTGATCAAGAGCCAATGATACTGAGAGAAGAAGTCCAAGTTGCACTGAAGGCATTGGCAAAGAGCAAATCTCCAGGAATTGATGGAATACAAATTGAAATCTTTCAACAAACTGATGTGGTACTGGAGACACTCATTTGTGCCAAGAAATCTGGAAGACAACTTCCTGGCCAACTAATTGGAATAGAACCATATTTGTACCCATTCCAAAGAGAGTTGACCCAATGGAATGCTGAAATTATAGGAAAATACCACACGCAAATAAAATTGTACTAAAGATCACTAAAAAAACAGCTGCAACAGTATATTGACAGGGAACTGCCAGAGGCTCAAGCTGGATTCAAAGTAGAGCATGAATGAGGGATATTGTTGCTGTTGTCAGGTAGATCCTGCCTGAAAGCAGAGAATACCGGAAAGATGCTTACCTGTGCTTTATTGCCTATGCAAAAGTTTTCAATCATGTGGATCATGACGAGTTATGGACAACATTGCAAAGAATGAGTATTCTGGAAAATCTAATTGTGCTCATGAGGAACCTGTGCATAGACCAAATAGACCAAAAGGCAGTTGTCTGAACAGAATAAGGAAACACTGAATGGTTTAAAATTAGGAAAGGTGTGAGTCAGGGTTGTATTCTTTCTTCATACTTATTCAGTCTATATGCTGAGCAAACAATTCAAAAAGCTTGATTATTTGAAGAAAAACGTGGCATCAGGACTGGAGGAAAACTCATTAACAGCCTATGATACACAGATGATACAGCCTTGCTTGCTGAAAGCAAAGAGAACTTAAAATGCTGATGAAGATCATAGACCACAGCCTTTGGTATGAGTTGCACCTCAATACAAAGAAAACAAAGATCCTCACCACTGGACCACTAAATAACATCTATACAAATGGAGCAAAGATTGAAGTTGTCAAAGACTTCATTTTGCTCAGATCAACCATCAACATTCATGGAAGTAGCAGTCAAGAAATCAAATGCTCTCTTGCATTAGGCAGATCTACACAAAACCTCTTTAAAGTGTTCAAGAGTAAAGATGTCAGTTTGAGGACTAAGGTGCACCTGGCCCAAGTCATGATGTTGTCAATAGCCTCATATGCATTTGAAAGTTGGAAGCGAATAAGGAAGATCATAGAAGAATTGATGCATTTGAGTTAGGGTGTTGGAGGAGAATAGTGAAAGTGCCGTGGGGCTGCCAAAAGAACAAACAAATCTGTATTAGAAGACGCACAGCCAGAATTCTCCTTCATAGCCAGGATGGCGAGACTTCCTGGCGATACTTTGGATATATGTGGAGGAACCAGTCCCTGGAGAAGAAAGATATCATGTTTGGTAAACTGGAGGGTCAGAGAAAAAGAGGAAGTCCCCCAACAAGATGGATAGGCACCATGACAATAGCAATGAGCTCAAACACAGCAATTGTGAAGTTGGGATAGGACCTGACAGTATTTCGTCCTGGGTGCACAGGATCCCGGTGAGTTGACCCCATCTCGACAGCACCTAACAACAAATACATGTTTCTCCTTTTATCTTTTATTAAGTGACTAGAACACATTGTAACAAGTAAACATTTCTTGCTCTTAAATAGGCCAGACACATTCTAAGTTTTTACATGAATTGCTTTATGTAATGTAGCAATGCTATAGAATGAATGCACAGGGCTCAGGTTTTCAAGTAGGGAAACTGAGTCAGAGTTTTTTGTGGGGTTTTTTTTTATCTAAATAGAAAAATTCAAAGTGTACCTAAAAGTATGTTAAGTATAGAATCCTTATAAATTTGTCATTTTATTTTCATCATCAATTTTTCTCTTCAGTCCTATCTATATGTCTATATGTCTACAGCTATATTGTTCTTGTTAGGTGCCTTCGAGTCAGTTCCAATTCCTAGTGACCCTGTATTGAATTTCCAAGGAGCAACTGATGAGTTTGAACTGCCTACCCTGTGGCTTGAAGCCCTGCACTGTGAGTTAATGCGCTGGACTGTAAAGTCAGTTTGATCTGCAGTGTTGGTGGTTCTAGCTCACCAGCCACTCCTTGGAAACCCTGTGCAGGGTCACTATGGGTCTGAACCAACTCAAAGGCACTTAACAACAGCTGATTTTACATGCCATACCTGTAAGTATTTTTTTTTAGCATCAAAAGCTACACTCTGTCAGTGTTCTGGTGGTGATATTAGGTGTTGTCAAGTGAGTTCTGACTCACAGTGACCCTGTGTGCAATAGAACAAAATGCTATCTGGTTCTGTGCTGCCCTCACTATGTCTGATTTTGCAGCATTGCAGCCATTGTTTCAGTCTTTCTCCTTTTTGCTGACCCTCTATTTTACTAAGACCAGTCCCTTCTAACAACATATCCAAAGTCCAGGAAATTAATTTTTACCATCTTTGCTTCTAAGAAGAATGCTGGCTGTGTTTCTTCCAAGACAAATTTGAAAATCCATGGTATATTAAATGTTCTTTGACAACACTAAAATTCAAATTCACTTCTTCTGTGATTTTCCTTATTCATTTCCAGCATGTGAGATGGCTTGAGTTAAGCACATCTTAGTCCTCCAAATGACCAATTTTTTAGTGTTGTAGTAATTGTCCCTTCCTTCCTCATTCATTCATCCATTCATGCATTATTTTGATAAATATTTAATGAACATCAATTGTATGCCAGTCACTAAGTGCTAAGAATACTGCAGGGAGCCAGCAAGGTCCCTGCCTGATGAAGCTCGCTTTCTAGTCAAGGAGGCAGAAAACTTGCATGGTTGTAGATTGAAGCAAGTTCTGCAAAATAAATAAACAGAATGGTGTATGATGTAAGTGGAGAAGGAGATGGTTTAGATGTAGTAGTCTCTGTACAGCTGACATTTGAGGTAGGACGTGAGGGGTAAGAAGTAGGCAGTTTGCAAGACAAGTTGCGAAGCACAAGCAAGTGCCAAGGCCTGAAGCCGGAGCAAGGAGTTGACATCATCTATGTGCTGCCTGGTGTGGCACTGTAGGATAAGCACTGGACTGCAAAGTTGGTTTGAACCACAAGGTCAGCGATTCAAACTCACTAGCCGCTCCTCAAAAACCTACACAAGGTCACTATGAGTCAGAACTAACTCAAGGGCACTTAATAACTGAACAACAGCAACAGAATACCATGGTAGCTTCTTTGTGGAACATGAACTACAGAGGGGCAAGAGCAGAAAAGGAAGTGGCCAGTTTGAAATCTTTTCAGGGCCCCACTTGAAGATGATAAGGCTTAGATTTTTTACTTCATCATCCAAGAGATGAGCCCCATCTACCGTGGAAGCTGGCTTTAAAAGAGTTTCCTAAGATTTTTCCTGTTTGTTCAAGCATTTTCTGTATAATGTGACAGACTTAAAGAAACCGAATCATTTCAGAAGAGTCCCTGCATTTCACAAATACATAAAATGTCTAGGACAGGCTAGGTACTGCTAGATGTATGTTGATGTTATTAAATGCTATCAAGTCAGTTCTGACTCATAGCAACCTTTTATAGGGTTTCCAAGGAGCAGCTGATGGGTTTGAACTGCCAACCTTGTGGTTAACAGTCCAGTGCGTATCCTGCAGTGCCACACACAAATAATTCAAATGTCAATTTCTCACCTATTCACGGGTACAATGCTCAGATTTAAGTCTTCATAACATTGATTGTATATAATACAATTCTGAGAAAATGGTGTTCCTCAACATTTACAAAATGTTTATTGTTGTCAACTGTTGAGTCAATTCCAGCTCAGTGTCCTCCTGTGTGACAGAGTGGAACTGCTCCATAGACTTTTCTTGGCTGTAATCTTAACAGAAGAAAACCACCAGGCCTTTTCTTCTTCACTACGGCCGCTGTTGTTGTTGTTAGATGCTGTTGAGTCAGTTTCCACTCATAGCGACCCTATGTGCAACAGAACAAAACACTGCCCAGTCTGTGACAGCCTCACAGTTGTTGTGTGAGTCCATAGGTGTCATCACTGTGTCAGCCCATCTCATTGAGGGGCTTCCTCTTTTTCACTGACTTTACCAAGCGTGATTCCCTTCCCTAGGGATAGGTCCTTCCTGATAACAAGTCCAACGTATGAGAGATAAGTCTCACCATCCTCGCTTCCAAGGAACAATCTCATCATACTTCTTCCAAAACAGATTTATTCATTTTTCTGGCTGTCCATTGTATATTCAATGTTCTTGGCCAAAGTTATAATTGAAATGCATCAATTTTCCAATCTTCCTTAATCATTGTTCAATTTTCCTATGCATTTTGGTGATTGAAAATACCATGGCTTGGATATTTTCAAGTGACATCTTTGTTCTTTAACGAAGTATTTGGCAGCAGATTTGCCTAATGCAATATGTCATTTGATTTCTTGACTGCTGCTTCCATGAGTGGTGTTTGTGGATTCAATTAAAATGAAATCTAATCTTTCCCAGTTTATCATAATGTTGTTTGTTAGTTTAGCTGTGAGGATGTTTGTTACCTGTACATTGTGATACAGTCTATACTGACAGCTAAACTTTCCCATTTTATCATAATGTTATTTGTTAGTTTAGTTGTGAGGATGTTTGTTATCTTTACATTGTGGTACAGTGTATACTGAAAGCTGTACTCTTTGAGCTTCATCAGTATTTCAAGTCCTCTTCACTTCCAGGAAGCAAGGTTGTGTCATCTGCATATCACAGATTGTTAATGTGCCTTTCTCCAATCCCGATGCCATGTTCTTCATATAATCCAACTTCTCAGATTATTTGCTCATTGTACAGACTAAATACGTATAGTGAAAGAATATAACCCTGGTGTGCACTTTTCCTGATTTTGAACCATTCAGTACTCCTTGTTCTGTTCAAACAACTGCCTTAGTCTGTACAGGTTCCTCATGAGCACAATTAAGTATTCTGGAATTCCCATTCTCCACAGTGTTTGCCATAATTGGTTATGATCCACACAGTTGAATGCCTTTGATAGTCAGGAAAGCACAAGTAAACATTTTCTGATATTCTCTTCTTTGAGCCAAAATCCATATGATGTCAGCAGTAATATCCCTGATTCCACGTCCTCTTCTGAAACTGACTTGAATTTCTGAAAGTTCCCTGTCAATGTACTGTTGCAACCCCTTTTGAATTATCTTCAGCAAAATTATACTTGCATGTGCTATTAATGATGTTGTTTCATGATTTCTGTATTCCACTGACTTTCTTTGGAATAGGAACAAATATGGATCTCTTCCCATCACTTGGGCTGGTAGCTTTCTTGCAAATATTTTGGTATATAAGAGTGAGTGCCTCCAGCACTGCATCAGTTTGTTGACACATTTCAAGTGGTATTCTGTCAATTCCTAGAGCCTTGTTTCTTACCTTCAGTATAATTTATTCCTTCAGTACTATCAGATATTGATTATATGCTGCCTCTTGAAATGGTTGAACACTGACCAATTATTTTTGATAAATTGACTCTCTGTATTCCTTTTGTCTCCTTTTGATGCTTCCTGCATCAAATCAATATTTTGCCCATAGAATCTTTCAGAATTGCAAATAGAGGCTTGAATTTTTCCCTCCATTCTTTCAGCTTGAAAACTGCTTAGTGTGCCCTTCCCTTTTGGTTTTCTAACTGCAGGTCTTTGCACATTTCATTATAATACTTGACTTTATCTTCTCAAGCTGCCCTTTGAAATTTTTTGTTCAGCTCTTTTACTTTATTTCTTCCATTTGCTTTATATAGTTTCCGTACACTCAAGAGCAAGTTTCAGAGTCTCATCTGACATCCATTTGATCACTTCTTTCTTTCCTGTTTTTGTAATGACCTTTTGCTGTTTTCATGTATGTTGTTCTTGGTGTCATCCCACAACTTCTCTTGCCTTTGATCATTTGTGTCTAATGCATCAACTCTGTTCTTGAGATGGCCTCTAAATTCAGGTGGGATATAATCAAAGTCATATTTTGACTCTTGTAGATTAAGTTTGGTTTTCTTCAACTTCAGCCTGAACTTGCATGATTGGTTGATGTTCTGTTTTACAGTCTGCCTTTGGCCTTGTTTTGGCTGATTATACTGAGCTTTTCCACCATCTCTTCCCACAGATGTAGTCAACTTATACCCGTGTAGCTGCAAACTGCAAGGTCAGCAGTTCGTAACTATCATCGGTTCTGCGGGAGAAAGATGAGGCTTTCTGCTCCCATAAAGATTTACAGCCTAGGAAATCCTTTATAGAGTTGCTATGAGTTGGTTCCAACTCCACGGCACATAACCACCACCACCAGTCCACCTGCTGAGGTCCATGTGTATAGTCACCATTTATGTTGTTGTAAAAAGTTATACTCGGTGAATAAGTTGTTGGTCTTATAAAATGTTATCATGTGATCTCCATTATAATTCTGTCACCAAGTCTGTATTTTCCAACCACTGATCCTTCCTCTGTTTCCACTTTTCACATTCCAATCACCAGTTATAATCAGTGCATCTTGATTACATGTTTGATCAATTTCAGACTGAAAGATTTGATAGAATTCTTCACTTTCTTCATCATTGGCTTTAATGATTGGTCTGTAAATTTGAATAATAATAGTCGTAACTGTTCTTCCTTTAAGCATACTGATATTATCCTATCACAGACAGCATTATATTTCAAAATACATTTTGAAATGCCCTTTTTGACAATTAATGTGACACACCATTCCTTTTCAATTTGTCATTCCCGGCATAGTAAGCCATATGATTGTCAGATTCAAAATATGCAATACCATTCCTTTTCAGCTTACTAATGCCTAGGGTGGGGTCCTGGTGCAGCGCTGTAGGGTGAACACTGAACTGCTAACCATAAAGTTGATGTTTCAAGCCAACCAACTACTCCTCAGAAACCCTGTACAGGGTTGCTATGAGTAGAACTGACTTAATGACACTTAAAACAACAATGCCTAGAATATTGACTTTCAATTTTATTACTTTCATACTTCATACATCTGCTGCACAAGACCTCTTTAAAGCATCAAAGACTAAAGATGTCAGTTTGAGGACTAAGGTACTTCTGACCCAAGCTGTAATATTTTCAGTAGCCTCATATGCATGTGGAAGTTGGATAGTGACTAAGGAAGACCATAGAATTTATGCATTTGAGTTATGGTGTTAGAGAAGAATATTAAAAGTACTGAGGACTGCCAGAAGAACAAACAAGTCTGTCTTGCAAGAAGTACAGCCAGAATAGTCCTTAGAAGCTAGGATGAGAGACTTTGCCTTTCATACTTCAAACATGTTGTCAGGAAGAACATCATGCCTGGTAAAGTGGAGGGTAAGTGGAAAAGAGGAAGACCCACGAGATGGATTGGCACAGTGGCAGCAGCAGTGGACTCAAGCATAACAACAATTGTGAGGATGTCATAGGGCCAGACAGTGTTTTGTTCTGTTGTGCATTGGGTCACTATGAGTCAGTGCATCTCACAAAAACAATATACTTCATACACTTCACGTTTCGATTGTTAATGGAAGTCTACAGCAGTTTCTTCTCACTTTGAGTTTGCTGATGGGGCACAACTCAAAATGTGAAGAATCAGCACTACCACTAGGTGGATTCACACCACCATACTTTTGGTTAGCATTAGAGTACAAATCCTCTGTGCCACTTAGAGACCTTTAACAAAACATTAACAAGGAAATAAGTTTGCCTGAGGTGTCTTTAAAAGGAACATCAACATGAGATTTCCTTGCTAATGAATGAATACAAATTATAAACTTGTCCCAGATGCACTTATTAATTTTACCAGTGTCAACTTGATGTGTGCTTTAGTGAATTTGTATAGAATTTTTTTTAATATCATTGTTGTATACTAAAAGATTATTTTCTTTTTTGCACAAATGCTTTTATAAATAGTTTCAGAATCCTGGAACCCTGAGTCTCACTCGAGCACTACCGAAGCATTAGTTGGGTCTAAAGGTCATGAGAAAAGGCTGGAACTTTATTTAGAACATATGCAATCTGCCTTCCCTGGGAAATTTGCCATATTTTTTTCAACTTGTTGATTATTTTTGAGTAGACAATACTTAGTTACTAGTATAAAAACAGGTCATTAGTGTAAATATGCTTATGAATAAGCTAATGGCTGTGTTATTTTTCATTTTAGAACCACCATAATGAGCCAGTTGTTTAAATATTTTAGGTTGGTTTTCTTTGCTTTTGACATTTTGGTTTTGTTTTTCCTTGGAAAATGCATGCTGACTAAGGTATTTTTTTTAATGTGTAGGTAAATAATTCAAGCAGTTTATATAAAACAATAAAAATAATATTTTAATATAATAATACTAAATCTAAGTTTTCCTTGGTAAGGAAATTCTAATTAAACTGATTATGTTTCATGTAAGACAAACCTTTATTTGTGGTTAGATTTTTTTTTTTTTTTTTAAATATTTTACTGGATTTTTTTGGTGAACGTTTACACAGCAAATAATGTGCATATTGTTCAGTGATGCTGGTTACATTTTTCACCATGTGTCAGCATTTACACTATGTTTATTCTGGTTGTATGTTTCCATTGGTGTAGTTTCCCTTCTGATCTTTGCTTTTGGGTGAGTGTTGGCCATTTAGTTTCATTGTTGTTGTTGTTAGGTGCCGTGGAGTCGTTTCTGACTCGTAGCCACCCTGCATAGAGTTTTCCAGGCTGTAAATCTTTATGGGAGCAGAAAGCCTCATCTTTTTCCCGTAGAACAGCTGGTAGTTTCCAACTGCTGTCCCTGAGGTTAGCAGCCCGATTTGTAACCACTACACTACCAGAGCTCCTTATTTAGTCTCATAGAGATGATTATTTAAAGGAATGGGTGATACTGTTTATTTTGTGAGCCTGTCTGTCATTTGGCTGAAAAGTTCCCTCCAGGAGTGATTTCAGTCCAAGTTTAAAGGTTATCTCGGGGCAGTCATCCGGGAGAAAGATGAGGCTTTCTACTCCCGTAAAGATTTACACCCTCCGAAACCCTATACAGGGTCGCTATGGGTTGGAATCGACTCGATGGCACATAACAACAACAACAATATTCTCTAGCAGTCTAGTAAGTCTGCCCTTTTTTAGCCATTTGGGTTTTGTTCTACATTTTTCTCCCATTCTGTTGTTGTTCTTAAGTGCTATTGAGTCGATTCTGACCCATAACGACCCTGTATAGGGTTTCCAAGGAGCAGCTAGTGAGCTTGAACCACCAACCTTGCAGTTCACATGACTTTGCAGTCTGATGCATTAGCCCACAGCGCCACACCAGGACTCCTTCTCCCATTTTATCCAGGACCATCTACTGTGATCTTGATCAGAATGGTTGATCATGGTAGTCACCATCTAGTTTGTCTCATCTCAGATTAACGGAGACTGCGATTCATGTGGGCTGTTATGTCTGTTAGTTTCTTGTGAGTCTTTGGTTTCCTTTGTTCTCTTTTGCTCCAGACAGGTAGTGACAATAGCTATATCTTAGATGGCTGCTCACAAGTTCCTAACACCCCATATGCTATTCATCAAACCAGGATGGTAGAATATTACCTTTAATGAACTGCATGTTATGCCAATTGATTAAGGTGTCAAACAAGACTAAGGTTCGAAATCTTCAAACCCAGCAAACCAGTCCCTTGAGGTGTTTGGTTATGTCTAGGGAGTATCCATAACTGTTCCCCACTTTGTTCCTTATTATATGTATGAATATATGTGCAGCACACAGAAACATGTATATACATATATATGCCTATAGATAAATCTATACATGTGCATACTCCCATGTGCCTTCCTATACATATATATTGTTGTTGTTGTTAAGTGCCATCGAGTCGGTTCCGACCCATAGCGACCCTGTACAGGGTTTCCGAGGGTGTAAATCTTTACAGGAGTAGAAAGCCTCATCTTTCTCCCGCGGAGCGGCTGGTAGTTTCGAACCGCTGACCTTAAGGTTCGCAGCCCGATTCGTAACCACTACGCTACCAGAGCATACATATATATATACGTCCACATAAAACTTGGGTTGTTATTATTATCATTACAAAACTGTATATGTTTTAGTATTTACCAAGATAATCTCTAATTTTTTTGTACTTCTTTAGTGTCCTTATTTGCCATGGTTAGTTTGTGCCAGTCTTTCACCCATATTCATTATTACCATTCCCATCACTTATGGTGTGGTACTATAGAATCATCACTGAACTGCAAACCACAAGATCAATGGTTCAAACCCACCAGCTGCTCCTCAGAAACTCTATACAAGGTTGCTATGAGTCCGATCCCACTCGATGACATTTAACAACAACAGCAACATCACCAAAAATAGAAAATGTCTCAGACTGAAAAGTCGTTTGAACTTCAAGGTTGATGGTTCAAGCTCACCAGCTGCTCCTTGGAAACCCTCTACAGGGTCGCTATGGGTCAGAACCAAGTCGACGGCACTTAACAATAACAAATCTAGAAAGGGAGCCTGATGGCTCTATATAGTCAGCACTGGACCACAAACCACAACGTCCACAATTTGACCCCACCATTCACTCCATGGCAGAAAAATGAGGCTCCTACAAAGATGTCCAGCCTCAAAAGCCCTATGTAGGGTCCCCATGAGTCTGAATTGACTGGATGATAATTAACAACAACAGTAGTTATCTAGAAAGTAATTCCACCTCCTTCTCCCCTCACATCCTTGGCAACCACCAACGACTACTATTTCCCATATGTTTACCTGTTCTTGTCTTGTTATAAAAGTGAGACCATTATATTTGTCTTTTTGTGATTGACTGATTTCACTTAGCATTATGTTCTCCAGATTCATCCATGTTATAAGTTGTTACAAATGCCGTTAACTAGCTATTTTTGGCATGGTGATTTGCAGGCTGATAACACTTCAAGAGTATTTGTGGTGGTTTCTGATGGCTGTCACTTAAAATCTTATAAGCAGGTTTGCAATTAGTCAAGATTCCGTTGTTGCTATTATAATCCATAGAGCAAGCAAAAGAATTAGCCTTATCTGATGTTCTTTACAAACTGTAAAAGATCATCTCTCTAATAAACTCCAACATAAAAGTGACCAATTATATTTTTTAAAGTAGAAAAATTAATAGAGCCATGTAAAAATTTTTGAAGAAAATGGGACCTTAGACCAATCTAGTCTAACTCTCTGGGACTTTATAGGTAGAAAAAAATGAGGTCCAGAATAGATGAACAATTGATTTACACACACATTCCCAGTTAACTAGTAATATTATTATGTTGCATAAAGAGATTCGTACTAGATCACCACTTGTACATTGTTCTTTGGAAAAGATGAGAAGGAGTCCTGGTGTGGTGCTGTAAGGTAAGCACTGAACTGCTAACCACAAGGTCAGCAATTCAAACCCACCAGTTGCTCCTTGGAATCCCTCCACAAGATCGCTGTGAGTCGGAGCTGGCTTATCAACACTTAACACCACCAACAACAATATAATGAACCCCTAATTAAATGTTCTCCACTTTGACTTATAGTTCAGACTACTTTATTTTATTGTTTCTAAAATTGTGCACTCATGTACTCTTCAAGGAGTGAAGACATTTGTAATTTAAGTCGTCATTAATAACAGAAAGCTAGGTGTTGTCAAGTTGTTTCCAACTCATAGTGACCCTTTATACAACAGAATGAAACATTGTCCAGTCCTGGGCCGACTTCAAAATTAGTGTTACATGTGAGCCCGTTGTTATTGCCACCAAGCTATTCCATCTTGTTGGGCCTCTTCCTCTCTTTTGCTGACCCTCCACTTTACCAAGCGTGATATCCTTCTCCAGGAACTGGTCCCTCCTGATGATATGTCCAAAGTATGAGACAAATTCTCACCATTCTGGCTTCTAAGGAGCGTTCCGACTGTACTTCTTCCAAGACAGATTTGTTTGTCTTCTAGCAGTCCATGGTACCTTGAATATTCTTCTCCAACACCAAAGCTCGCATACATCAATTCTTCTCTGGTCTCCCTGATTTATTGTCCAAGTTTCATATTCTTATGAGCCAATTGAAAAAACCATGGCGTGGGTCAGGTGCACCTTAATAATATATTGATGTAAGTAAATTGTTCAACTCCCGGCACTAGTTAGAGATTCAAATGCAAATGAGAAGTTGTTTTCTAAGAAGAAAAAGAAAGAAATCAGTCAAAATGCTGAGAGAACCTGAGGCTAAGAGCTATAGCTAGAAATATTTTCAAGACAGAAAATGGCAGAACCTTTCTAAGGGCCATCATCCCAGGCCCTGTAAAGCCATATTACAGGACACCTCAGCAATAGGGTGGGAGGTGTGCCTGCTGTTCAGTGCTAAACAAACATTGTGATATCTGTAGTCATTAGAAAAGGAATCACAAACACAAAGCAAAAGTGACAATTCGTTCTTTACGATCTTGCTCAGATGCTTCATTTGCCTTCAAGAGACTGACGTCTGATGTCCCATTTAGATAGAATCCACCTTTATAAAGGGAGCGTGGTGGCGCTGTATGATTAAAAAACACTGTACTGTGAACCACTGGGTCAGAGGTTTGAGCCCCCCTGCCTCTCCGCAGGAGAAAGATGAGGCTTTCTGCTCACGCAAAGGTTTGAAGCCTCAGAAACCCTGTACAGGGAACGGATTCAGAAGCACTTAACAACACCTTTATAAAATGAGCTGACGGTGGGAAAGAGCTGTCACTTGATCTCTGACTGCCATCGTCTGCCCCAGTGAACAGGCAGGCCTGAGGAGTTTCGTAGGAAAGAAAGATGTAGTTTTCTACAGAAAACAAGTTCATGTAACCCCTGGAAAATAAAAAAAAAAACCCAGGAGGATTTAGAGACCAAGGCAAGCTTCAGAGGGGGTTATGTTGTTGTTGTTAAGAGCCGTCGTGTTGATTCCAACGACCCTGTATAGGGTTTCCAAAGAGCAGCTAGTGAGCTTGAACCACTGACCTTGCAGTTCAAATGACTTTGCTGTTTGACGCATTAGCCCACAGCGTCACACCAGGACTCAGAGAGGGCTTCTGATGAAGAACTGCAAAAACATGCAAGAACCATGTTTTTGATGAAGAACTGCATACATGCTTGTGCAGTATGAGGCCAAGTGATGAAGGACACTGGATCGAGCCAGGAAATCAGGCTTTCAGTCTTCCTTTTGCTGCCTGGCTATGGACCATCATCAGTATTGCACGGTTCTTTCCCTCATCTGTAGATCGTTTAAAGTTCCTCACAATTTAAAAATGATTTGTATCTATGAGGATCATAATAAAAACGAAGTATACCTTAAAATACTTTTATTTTTTAAGTTTAATCTAAAAGTGTATGCTTTTACTGTTTTTAGTTATTTTAAGTTTCATTGCTTGAATAGAAAAATATACTCTTTTTTTTCTTTAAGTGTAAAGCAGTCTGACCACTTTCAAATTAACCATCCATCCGTGGGAGAAAGATGAGGCATTCTGCTCCCATAAAGATTTACAACCTTGGAAACCCTCACGAAACTGATTCCACTACCACCACCACCACAGTCTTCCTTACTGATCATTCCCATAGGTAGTATTGTAGTCATGCCCCTTGATAGCAGCATGGCTGACTTGCACAAGAAGTAGAAGAAATTATTGTTGGAGATGGCATCTGCAAAACTAACTACCTTGATAGAGGGACACCAGCTCACAATTGCATGTTCATTCATCTTTATATAGTCAAGGTGTTATATTGAGTATTGTCAATGTCTTTAAGAGGGATCCTATCATGTTACCTCTCTGATGTATGGATTAGGCATTCATTTGGAAAATAAATCACTTTTCTAAGTGTTTTACGTACTCACACCCAATGTGTTAGTTTGTCTTTAAATGTTTACACTCACTAATTAGTTATGCTTTTTATAGTCTGGTCATCATTTTATTTCATAAAGATGTTCTAATGAAAGTAATTTGAAGTTTTACCAGCAGTTTGTCCTTCTCTATTTTAAAGGAACCACATAGATTAAACTTTTCAAATCTTTATTCCACTTTGCTTTTCCAGTTGAATGCAACTACACCATTAGGCTAAAATAATGCTTCTTTCTCTATCTCTGCAGAGCGTTCGACCTACACCACAAAATGATGCTGTAATGGTACACTTTAAACCAATTACATTGAAAGCTTCAGAAAGTAAATACACTAAGGTTGCAAGTATTAGTTTTGATGGTAAGTGTCCATCTCTTCTCTCTAGTAAGAGTGGTACTAATTCTGATGAACTAAAAATGCATCTATTTTTCATGTCTTATACAGAAATTCAGACTACTAATGGCTAGATTTTATATACTACCTCAGATTATCTTTCCTATAAGCCATCAAAGTAAGCCATTTTATTTATGAAAGAAAATATTTCATAAAGCTAAATGATCATTGTTGTTGTTAAGTGCTGTTGAATCAATTCCAACTCACTGCAGCCCAGTATAGTGTTTCCAAGGAGCAACTAGTAAGTTTGAACAGCCAGCTTTGTGGTTCAAACTACCCTTGCAGTCCTGCACTTATCCTACAGCCCCACACTAGGACTCCAAGTTATTATCAGCAATAGATAAACATTAATAAAAGCACTAGGACTGGAATTCTACTTCTATAACTGAACTGAATCTTTCCCCTATGTGATGCTTAGCTTTAAGTATAAAGTTATCACTTTTTATCGTTTTGCGGTAATGTATTTGAATTTCAAATACACATCTGAACGTAAGAGCAGAAATAATCTCCAATGTTTTCATATATATTGACTTTTAAAAGTTAAGGCAGAAGATCCTTCTATAGATAAAATAATAAATAGCTTTTATGATAGAATAGTTAAATTGGTTCTTCTTTTCAGATCTGTGTGTTATATACTTTGTCATTTGAAATGTTAACTCACCCTAGGTTCAAGAATATTTTCATAGCATGTGTTTATTTCTTTTCACCCATTGTAGTATTATTTTAACTTTTTTTTTGTGAATTGGATTTTTACCCATTTTAATAGAACATTTATTGAGTTTGGTGTCAGAAAAATGTTTGAATAGTGACTTATGACTGCTTGACTTTATACTTACTAAAAGCTAAAACTGAACAGGGCTTTCCTCCTAGGAGTACATGCAATTGAGAAACCCTGAAACTTGAATTTTGATTTTATGATAATGCCACCTCTGCTCAAACTGCACATTTTATAGCTAAACTAATCTTTGGATAATAGCATTTGATAAAGTAAGTATGTTGGAGTCCTGATGTGACTCTGTAGGATAAGCACTTGACTCAAGGTTAGTTTGAACAATATGGTCAGAAGTTCAAACTCACCAGCTGCTCCTTGGAAACCCTATACAGGGTCGCTATGAGTCAGAACTGACTCAGCGGCATTTAACAACAATAGCAACATAGTATGTATGATTCCATAGGATAAGCACTGGACTGTTAGCCAACTGCAAGGTCAGTAGTTCAAATCCACCAGCTGCTCCTTGGAAACCCTAAACAGGATCGCTATTGAGTTGCAGCCAACTCAACAGCACTTTACAAAAACATAGTAAGTTAAGGTCCCTGCATGGCACAAACAGGTTGCATTTGTCTACTAATCAAACGGTTGGCGGTTCCAGCCTACCTCTTGGCACCGTTTAAAGAAAGGAACAAAGTGCCCTATGGAGAAGTTCTACTCTTTAACACAAGGGATCACCATGAATTGGAATGGCAATGAGTTCGGTTTTGGTTTGGTGATAGTCTACTGATAAGCCTGGAACAATGTTTGTGAGCATCTTTTCTTTATCCTCAAACAAGGAGACTTCTAGGGAGGATCTAGAGCAACTATACAGAGTGGATGCAAACATAAATACTCATTCCCATACACTCAATGAAAACTCCCAAGGAAATAAAATTTAAATATAGCATACTTTCATAATAGCCAGCATTACAGAAGGTATTGTTACCTTCTATAATACAATTATTTCCGAGTCTGAAATAAATTGTCTTTCACATTGCTAAGAACCACATTCTTGACCACCAGCATTAGCCTCAGCCAATAAAGAGAACAGCCAGTAGGATATCCGACCCACCCTTCTGTTAAATCTAAGGAAAGGAGGGAATACACAATGGGGTGGGTGTTGTAGTTGTTCCACGCTCTGTGAGAGTAAAAGCACCTCTCCTCCAGATCCTGTATTGACAGTAAATGTTGCCATTCTCAAGATGAATTCATTGTCTTATTGGTAGTTCTACTGAGATCATAGACATTAAAACAAATGTTCTATACATAAATTATATAGAGATAAATTACAAAGATAAAAGGAAAGCATTCCTTAAAGCAAATGCTACATATAAGTGAGTTTTATTATATTTATCTTTTAATTTATTATCTTTATTATCCCCCTTCTATTACCCTCACCACCCTAAATGCCTACACAAAGTACTTCTCTGAGATTAAGATGGAAATCAGAAAATGTGTTCTATTTCACTTTTCTTATTCTCAGACTGAACACACATTCTACAGTGTTCACTTATCAAGCAAGCATCTTTCTCATCACAAGTCACTGTTATCTATTGATTTTTTTTAACTGATTTTTGACTGCTTCATTTACTAAAATACAACTTTATAAAATACCACAAAATGCCTAAATATTATGGCCCTTCTGATCAGCCTTATATGAGAATAGTGAAAGAATGGTTAACTAGCAGGTAGTAAGAAATAAGGGGCTTTGTGGTGTTGTTAAAGTGCATTCGCGTTGGTTCCAACTCATAGCAACACTGTTTAGGGTTTCCAAGGAGCGACGAGTGGGTTTGAACTATTGACCTTGTAGCCCAGTGCTTATCCTACAGTACCACACCCAATCTCTAAAATGATATTGTTGTAAGTACCATTAAGTCAATCCGACTCTTAATGACCTTGTATAGGGTTTCTGAGGCTTTTTAAATATTCGCAGGAACGGAACCATATACTAAATCAGAACATTTCTTTGTTGCTCTGTTGTTGTGCTCAAGTTAGATAACACTTTGAAAACTCATATATTTATTCTTCTCACAAATAGAAATGTTACTTCAGTATCTCAAAAGGGATAAGTTCTTTATTTGCTTTGAAAGGCAATATCTAATGGGTGCCCAGATCCAATTGAATTAGATTGTGTAATTCCATATGGGATTATTCAGAACAGCTAAAAAGTCTACATGTGAGAAGAGTATGTGAGGAAGAAAGTTGTTTCCTTTTATGCCATGAGTTAGGATTGAATTAGTGTTGGCTGAAATAACTCAGAGTTTATAACTCTTGATTTGTGTTGCACCATGCCACTTTATTGATATTTATAAACAAGACTCTGGTCATAAACGGAATGTTATTTCTTCCTCTTTATGGCTATAAACAGTTTTACATCCAGGGCTAGCATGTCCTGGCATTTACTGAGTAGAGGCCAGGTTGCTGCTGAATATCCTACAGCGCAGCCCCCAACAGAGAATTATCCAGACACAAATGTCCACAATGCCAAGATTGAGAAATCTGCTACAAACCCACTGCCGTCCAATTCCCACCGTATAGGATAGAGTAGAACGGACACATCAGGTTTCCATGGCTATAAATCTAAATGAAAACAGACTGCCTCATCTTTCTCCCGGGGAGTCGCTGGTGGGTTCTAACTGCCAACCTTTTGATTTACAGTACAGCACTTTAACCACCATGCCATTGGAACTCCTCACAAATCAAGCCAAAACTTGTAGCTATTGAGAAGTAGTTTAAATACAGCCACCTCCGTCCCCCACTCCCCTCACCATATTAATTTGGTAGTTTATCTGTTTATCCCATTATAGGAAAATTAACACTTTTTTTTCTTTTTCTTGCATACCAAATATGACTTAAAAGGTTAGAAAACATTTTATTTGGTTTAACACACTGTAAAATTATTCTGTTTGCCAATTTAGAGTATAACTTTTTAAAGATTTTGTCAGTTCATACAAAGTAACTCATTCTTCTGCATAAGCCTGTTGTTCACAAAAGGTAACAAAGCAATTTTTATGCTTCTTTCTTTTCAGCATCAAAAGCAAAAAAAGCATCCCAATTTTCTGGGAAAATAACTGTTAAAGCAAAGGAAAAAAGTTATTCTAAACTTGAAATACCATATCAGGCAGAAGTGTTAGATGGGTGAGTTTCTCTTTAAAATAAGGTTTTTAACTTGTTGGTGAGCAGTAAATTCTGTTGTCTTAGTAATTGGAAATACCCAAAATAGTAAACTGTATGTAATTATTATTGAAAAGTACAGTCTTCTCAGAATAAAAAAGTGAATCTTACTTAATTTGGGTTAAATGAAGTCTTTATTCAATAATACAAAAATGAATGATTTAAAAAATATGTATATCACTTGAACCATTTCTTTCATTCCTTTTGTGATATGTATGATTATGGTTTGTTATTATTTTGTCACTGAAACAGTATGTCGTATTCCTATAACTCAAAACATTGTTTTTCTAGAATTACCACTTTAAAAAAATTGATTAATAACTTGTAGTTTGTTTTCAATCATAATTTAAGCAGTAAGCATTTAATATCTAAGTTGTTGGGGGTTCATTTTAATAAAAGCTGGTTGCAGTTGGATGATTAGCATGATCATTTAAATAGTAACTTAAAAGAGCTTTTTCTGTTATTAAATTTCTTTCCTTGTTTGTTTGCATATAAATCAGTAGAAAACAGTACTTGATATTTGATTCTGAGATTTGCAAACTAAACTTTATTTTAAATTGTGTGGTCAGGCTCTAAAATAGTGTCCTAATTCTCCAATATAATCCTTAATGTTAAAAGTAAATTATTATGTCCAACAAAAGATCTTGGATTTTAAACTAACACATGGAAATAAAAGTGATTTGTTTTTGTTTTGTTTTTTCAAATAGTTATTTGGGATTTGATCATACGGCAACATTGTTTCACATCCGAGACAGCCCTGCTGATCCTGTGGAAAGGCCAATTTCTCTTACTAACACTTTCCGTTTTGCGATCCTCATTCATGATGTTTTGCTGCCAGAAGAAGCCGAAACACTGTTTAAAGTATGTCTGGAAGCACGCATACTGTTGTTTTGATTGGGCTCCAAACTAGATGGTACTGATACATTGTTTTGTTTTCTTTTCTCTCCCATCATTTCCTAGGTTCACAACTTCAGCAAACCAGTCTTAATTCTTCCAAATGAATCAGGATACATTTTTACCCTGTTTTTTATGCCATCTACATCATCCATGCACATAGATAACAATATTTTACTTATTACCAATGCATCTAAATTTCATTTACCTGTGCGAGTGTACACAGGCTTTTTAGATGTAAGTATATTCTCTACCTTTGAAATTTAAGCACCCTACCCATCTTTTGTTTTTGATTAGATAATCGTATTGCACAGTCCTACATTTTGCCATTTTCTGTGCTCTACAAATTGTACTAAACCTTTTCAAGTCACTACTTTCAAGCAGACCAATTTTTACCCTGCCTAGGATCCACCTTTCATCGTAATGTAGTTGAATCCTCTACATAGTCTCTGTTTAGATCTTTTCCACAGTCTGCTTTGTCTTGGTTTTGCTTTTAAACAGGTCAAATGATGGAAAAGCTAAAAAGGAACTATTGTTGTTGTTGTTAAGTGCCATTGAGTCGGTTCCAACCCATAGTAAACCCTGTATAGGGTTTCTGAGGAGTAGCTGGTGAGCCTGGACCACCGACCTTGCATTTCAAATGGCTTTACAGTCTAGTGCATTAAACCACAGGACCACATCAGGACTCCAAAAAAAGAGACTAGATGGAAGAAAAATAATGGGTGAAGGTTGGGGCTGGTGGAAAACAATAGTACAAGGAAGGTAGAAAAGAAATTGTATCAGGAAAAGTTATTGAAACCAGAGACTGTGTGTTGCTGTAGGATCAGCATTGGACTGTGAACCACAAGGTCAGCAGTTCAAACCTACCACCTGCTCCTGGGAAACCCTATACAGGGTCACTATGAGTTGGAACTGACTCAATAACACGTAACAAACAACAACAACAACATCAGAATAAAGAAAAGAACCAGAGAGTAAAGAAGAGAATAAGGGTAGAAAGAGTACTCAAAATACAACATGGGAGAAAAACATATAGGTCTTTTTAGTACAAAAAATAAGCCAAAAAGAAAATCCAAACAAAGCTGTTTTTAGAATATTCATTGAAAGAAATTTAGATCAGACAAAAAACTGATAGGAAAGAGGTAAAAGAATAAAGGAGAGATAAAACATTAAGAAATGTAATCTTCCAAAAGTCAAAATCAGTATGAATGTTAGATCTAGAGAACCATCAGTACCTTCCCACTCTTTCTTCATTCACCCTGCTTCCATGATAACTCATTTGTAGCTGTGTACATGAATCCATGATGTTTACTGAGACCAATATTTGCTTAGTCCACTAGAGCGCCACTTAACCTCTCTGAATACTTTAGCTTCGGCGTGCTGCTTTGTGCTTTCAGAGGATAGATTTCAGCAGAGGCCATAAGTATTTTCATTCCTGATTAATCATGTATTTTCATCATATAAAATTCTTAACTATACATCGGTGCACATATATGCATTTGTATATATTCATAAAATATAGAAGCCCTGGTTATCTTAAAATGGTTACCTTAACTTGATAACATTCTGTTATAGATGTTTTATATGTATGTGATTTTATATTTAATCCTGTTCATTTATATCTTTCAGTACTTTGTATTGCCCCCCAAAATAGAGGAACGTTTCATAGATTTTGGCATACTTAGTGCTACAGAAGCAAGTAGTATTTTATTTGCAATTATAAACAGCAATCCAATTGAGGTAAAAACAAAATCTAGTTTTATTTTAAATCACATTTAAGAATCTTATGCAAGTGTTGTGATAATCACTTTTGTATCTTTTCTTTTCTAAGTTGGCTATAAAAAGTTGGCATATCATAGGAGACGGTTTATCGATAGAACTTGTAGCTACCGAAAGAGGCAATAGAACTACAATCATTTCAAGCCTTCCAGAGTTTGAAAAATCCTCATTATCTGACCAATCATCAGTAAGTAAACATTACTTTCATTAAATGAATCTGTATTTTTAACCTTAAATAAAAGTTGAATACTCTTAATACTTTGATGTGATTAATTCCATCAATTATTTGATCTTTAAAAGGGCCTTATAGATAATCTACTTCAGTCTTCTCTTATAATGAAGGCACCAAAATACAAAGGGGTTAAGTTCTACTTTGTTGTAAAAAGCTCCCTAAGAAGCACTATTGAAATTGTTTTTTTATAGTACAAATGTCAGTACAGCAAATGTCCACATAGATGCGCATAGGTACATAGGGACCATGTCCATTGAGTTTATTGAGCAAAATTAAAATTCTTAGCCCTGGACATTGGTTGAAAGAGTTTTCAATTACGCAGTGATATTGCTGGCTGATTAGAAAAGAATCTCAAAAAGGCAAATATTGTTTGATACCTCTGTGACTCTGCCCATGTACAAGTGTAATGAAAAGACAATGGAATTTTCCCAAACTTTTTAAAGCCCTCTTGTGTATTCAGTTATTCATAACAGAGCACTAAGCAAGAGGAAAGGAGTCCTGGTGTGGCAGTGTTGGCTAAGCACTGGTCTACTAACCACAAGGCCGGCAGTTGAGACCTACCAAGCGCTTCTTGGAAACCCTATACAGGGTCACTATGAGTTGGAACCGACTCAGTGGCACTTAGCAACAGCAAGCAAGGGAATATGAGCATGTCAGTCTAAGCTCTCATGGTTACACCTGCTGAGGAAAGCAATCCTAGAACTGCCTTGTGTGCGAGGAGTATGATATAGCTTGCCGGAAGATAGACAACTTCAGGAGACAATTTTACAAAAGGAAACTCACAAAGACTGTTGGCAAGTACACTTTCATGAGGTGTCACAGGTTTTAACAGTACTTGATATTACTCTATATTTGTATATGCTAATAAATGAGGTATTAGGCACATTGAAAGGGAAAAACTTTGTATAGAAGGATCTCCAAAACAGTGTTCTTGTCGGTACATACCACCTGAGTTTTTTTTTAATGGAAGTCATTTTAAAAGAGCCAAAAGTTGTGAGAAGAAATATGTTTATAATGTCATTATTAATTGCCAAGAATCTGAAAACAGACCAAGTGCATAAAGTAAATCATTATATGATTTTATGATGATATATTGAAGCAAGTAAAAATTATAAGTATTACTGTATGATTAGTGAATTAATTTGAACTTGAATATGCAAATGAAATGCCTATTCATAGTGGTAGAATTAAGGATGAATTTTAAATGTTAATAATTTTTTTAATGTCTTAAATTTTAATCAGAAATAAAGCCCACTTTTAAAGCAAAAAGTGATATGCCTATAAGAAGCAGTATCTCTCACCATAGTTGAGATTTTATTTTTACTACAAAACAGAATGCTGAAAAAGAAAAATAATGAACCCAGCCATGAATATGTTATTTTCAACAGTGAACCTATAATTAAATTGTATGTATATGTAATACCAAAGGGTTGAATTATACCGTTTCCTAACCAACAACAACAAAACAAGACATTATAAAAATAGTTATTTTAGAATCTGGATCATTTCCTACCAATAAATAGCATGTGTTAGTAGCACATGCCATTTAAATTTGAGCACTCCATTTAACAGCATGAAGTCTGGTCGACAGAGCGTAAAATCAGTTTTTGTATAAAAACTGTAAAATGTAAATGTAAGGGAGAAAAAGTTGATGCTAATATGTTACAACTAGTTACAAGTTGATGTTAGTATGTAATTAACATAGGAAGTTGTAGTGGGTTGCCAACTTCAAAACAGCAATTTCACAAAATGATAAATATTTTTTAAGTTCTTAATGCCTAAATTTTCAACTGTTTTACAAAAAGCCCAAACTAGCATAGTATCCTGACCCTTATCAAACACAGTAGCACCAGCTCTTCTTTAGACCCATTTTCTAATTTAGATGATTAGAATTATGATGAAAATGTTAGAACGTCACAGAATGAGCAAAGAAAAGCTTCCAGAATGAGGAAGAACATTTTATCATCATGTGTTATTTTGGGGAAAATAAATTTTAGATTAAATGTTGTTAATGATTAGGTTATGACATCACTAAATGCATTTCATGTTTATAAGAGGTGATTGAAGAAAATAAGTGCAAGAAATTGAAAAAATAGATAAGGTCCATATTTTTCTTTCAAATTTTTATTGCTTAACTCTTCCTTCTTTTCATGAATTTTGGTGTTTTGATTTTGCCCTGTGTTGATTGATCTGAAGGCTAACTATTAACAATACATAATAATTTTCAAAATTTGAAGCAGAACATTGCTGTCTGTCATAAGATAATATCCATGTTCCTACAAGGAAAACCAGTTAATACCACTGTTTTTCACATTTATGCACCGACTACTAAAGTCAGTGATGATGAAATTGAAGAATTCTGCCAACTTTTTCAGTCTGAAATTAATCAAACTTGTAATAAAAACGTATTGATAATTACTAGTAATTGGAATGCAAAGATAGGAAACAAAGAAAGATCAGGACTTGGAAAACAAGGTTTTGATGCTAGAAAGAGTGCTGGAGATCACATGTTAGAATTTTGCAAGACCAGTGACTTCATTGCAAATGCTTTTTTTAAACAACATAAAAAATGACTATATTCATGAACCTCACCGGATGGCACACACAGAAATTAAATTGACTACATCTGTGGGAAGAGATGGTGGAAAAGCTCAATATCATCAGCCAAAACAAGGCCAAGGGAAGACTGTGGAACAGATCATCAATTGATGTTTATATGCGAGCTCAAGCTGAAGCTAAAGAAAATGAAAAGAAGTTCTCAGAAGCGAAAATATGACCTTGAATATATCCCACCCGAATTTAGAGTCCATCTCAAGAACAAAACTGATGCATTAGACAATAATGACCAAAAACCAGAAGAGTTGTGGGATGATATCAAGAACATCATTCAGGAAGAAAGCAAAAGAGCATTAAAAAGAAAGAAAAGACCAGAGTGGATATCAGAAGAGACTGAAACTTCCTCTTGAGCATAAAGAAGCAAAAGCAGAAGGAAGAAATTAATGAGCTAAAAGAGTTGAACAGGAAATTTCAAGAGCAGCATGAAAAGACAAGGTCAAGTATTATAATGAAATGTGCAAATACCTGAAGTTAGAAATACAAAAGGAACACACTTAGCATTTCTCAAGCTGAAAGAACTGAAGAAAAAATTAAAGCCTCAACTTGCAATATTATAGAATTCTATGGGTAAAATATTAAATGATGCAGAAAACATAAAAAAAAGATGGAAGGAATACACAGTCACTGTACCAAAGAGAAATGGTCAATGTTCAACCATTTCAAGAGCTAGTAATATGATCAAAAACCAATTGTATTGAAAGAAGAAGTCCAAGCTACACTGAATACATTGGCAATAAACAAGACTCCAGGAATTGATGGAATAAAATCTTTGAACACTGATGCAGAACTGAAGGCACTTATTCAACTAAGCCAGGAAATTTGGAGGATAGCTATCTGACCAGCTGATTGGAAGAGATCCATATCTGTGCCTATTTCAAAGAAAGGTGACCCAACAGAATGCAGAAACTATCCAACAATATCACTAATACCACATACAAGTAAGATTTTGCTAAAGATAATTCAAAAATGGTTGCAACAGTACATTGACAAGGAACTGCCAGAAATTCAAGCCAGATTCAGAAGAGGAAGTGAAATTATGAATATCATTGCTGACATCAGATAAATCTTTGCTGAAAGCAAAGAATATAATAAAGATATTTACCTGTGCTTTATTGACTGTACAAATGCTTTTGACTGTGTGGGACATGACAAACTATGGATAATATTGCAAAGAATGGGTATTCCGGAACACTTAATTGTGCTCATGAGAAAATTGTACTTAGACCAAGAAGCAGGCATTAGAAGAGAACAAGGGGATACTGATTGGTTTAAAATCAGGAAAGGTGTGCAGCAGAATTGTATCCTTTCAACATATTTCAACATATTTATTCAATATGTATGCTGAGCAAATAATCCAAGAAGATGGATTATATGAAAAACATGGCATCAGGATTGGTGAAAGACTCATTAACAGCCTGCAATATGCAGATGATACAATCTTGCTTGCTGGAAACAAAGAGGACTTGATATACTTACTGATGAGGATCAAAGACCACAGCCTTCCATATGGGTTGCATCTTAGTTTAAAGAAGACAAAAATCCTCACAACTGGAGTAATAAATAATATCATGATAAATGGAGAAATTATTGAAATTGTGAAAGACTTCATTTTGCTTGAATCCATAATTAACACTCATGGGTGCAGCAGTCAAGAAGTCAAATGATATATTACATTAATTTGAGAACTAGGATATGCCTCACCCAAGCCATGGTATTTCAGTAGGCTCATATGCATCTAAAAGTTGGGCAGCAAATAAGGAAGACAATAGAAGAATCAGTGCATTTGAGTTAGGGTGTTGGAGAAGAATATTAAAAGTACCATAGACTGCTGGAAGAAAAACATCTGCATTGGAAGTACACCAGAATGCTCCTTAGAAGCCATACTTCAAACATGTTATTAGGAGGGACGAGTCCCTGGATTAAGACACCATGCTTGGTAAAGTAGAGGGTCATCGAAAAAGAAGAAGACTCTTCAAGGAGATGGATTGACACAGTGGTAGCAGCAACAGACTCAAACTTAACAATTGTTGGGATGACATAGGACTGGGTAGTGATTTGTTCCCTATGAGTCAGAACCGACTATACAGCACCTAACTAAGAACAATAGACTCCTGAGCTTACCTCTCTGCCTTGGATTCATCTTTGAGATCTTCCCAACCTTCCTTAAAATGCTTGAGCCAGCTAAAAACTTTTATGTATTAAAGCATTCCTATCAACTTGTTGTAATGCTTCAATGACTTGGGAAGATACCCAGTTAAGTTGTGCTAAAATATTTAGTATTAGCCATGACCTCAAAATCACTTTTTCCTCAGGCATAAAATGTCTTTTTTTTTTTTTTTTTTAATAAGACACCCTAGAAAAACTAGAGAGCACAGTTGCTCCATGAGATAAACACTGAACTGCGGACCACAAAGTCAGCAGATCGAGCCCTTGTGGTTCGATCAGCAGGAAAAAGATGAGGATTTCTGTTCCTGAAAAGTTTAAAAGCTTTGGAAACCCTGTACAGGGTCACTATGAGTTAGAACCAACTCCACAACACTTAACAGGAAGCAAGGCTAAGACAAGTGTATACCTGAGAGAACTTGTCTGTAGCCATCCACTAAGTCCTGAATTCAGAGACATGTTTAAACATGTTTTGTTTGGAATCAACTTGTGCATATGTGAACTAGAACTTTAGTAGTTTTGTTGTTAAGTGATGTCGAGTAGGTTCCGACTAATAATGAGTGATCCTGTATGGGGTGTCCAAGGAGCAGATGGTGAACTTGAACCACCTACCTTGCAGTTCAAACAGACCTTGCAGTTTAAACAGACCTTGTAGTCCAGTGCATTAACCCTCAGTACCATACCAGGACTCCTTTAGTAACCATACTTTTTTACTTACCCTCATATCGATACGTGAGTGAGGTACTTTACTAGAAAGAGAAACATCCCCTTCCCATCCTGGCAGCTGAGAGTGTTTGTGCCTTCTGAAGCCACCTTTCCTGATGGTCATGTGACAAGTGTGGTAGATGTGCATCAGGGAAAGGACATGATCTTGAGACATTAGTACAGTAGTACAGTAATTCATGGTCATACTGGAACTGTGTTGGTGTTTGAAAGCCAGTTTATCACTATATCCTTGATTTCCATTTGAATGTGAAACTTGAATGACTGATGTTATGTCTGCTGCATACAGGTCCTGTTAGCTTCAGGCTATTTTGCAGTGTTCAGAGTCAAGCTAACCGCAAAAAAACTAGAAGGGATTCATGATGGAGCCATACAGATCACAACAGATTATGAGGTAAGGACATCATGGGATTAATGTCACTTGGGTTTTTCTGAATAATTCAGTCCTTTTTTTGTTGTTTTGTTTTTATAGAAACAGAAAAATAAGTTTACCCAGAAAGTTATAGTTTGCCTATTTCATGTAATTTTCTCTTATTCCATAGATTTTGAGAAAATGTTACAGAATAGCTTACAGAATACTGATGTTCATTAGCACATAGTTTTCTGACAAAGCCCAAACCTCCTAAACTAAGAAAGCAACTTGAGAAAAATGCCTTTGGTATTTTTAGAATTGCACGGAACCTGGTAGCATTTCCTCTAAGCTAGTGGTCTCTGAGTCTTTCTGCAATTATAAATATGCACCTGTGTAACATTTCTGGAAGGGGAGATAAAACCAAGGAGTCATGTCTTAATTGGAGTTCACATGTGTATAGTTTAATAATTCATTTTAAATCAAGGGACAAAAAGATCTCTGATATAGAATTTTTAAAAGACACTTTGTAGAGTTTGACATACTGCATTTAGCAAGATTTTGAATGACTATATTTCTGACAAACCTAATTTTTTTAAATAACATTTTAAGTATTTATCATAAGCTCTGAGAAGTTGAATACCACTAAAACTACTTTCTACCCCTTCTCCTACCTGTTTTAAGCATACACAACTCCCACATGAAAGAAAACTACAGAATAAACAGAATTGGCCATTTAATAATAAATAATTTATTGGGGGTATGTCAAATTAATTCCCTCCAAAAGTGAGTAATTCATACTTACCACTCATGGTAAAAATAAATACATTTCAGAATTTGTATAAGTCTTTGTTAGTATGGATGAAAATAAGAATTAAGAGAAAATAGTCTACCGAAATACCTTTGTGAGTTACTCATTGAGCTTCAGTTGAGGTTCTAGATCTAGAATGTACTTTTTAAAAAGTATGTTGATTTCTGTATATCAAAAAAATAGAGATCTGCATAATGCTAGAAAATGCTGGATTTTTCACACATTTTTTTTACAATTTAACTTTCCTTCTTAAATTAATAATCTACAAAGTACTTGTATTCTGTGAGACCTGTCTTCATTCTTTCCCCAGTGTTTAGTCTTATTTGCTGTGTTTTCAGTGAATCATAAAATATATCCAAACGAATTTATTGCATTTTGATATATTTTATTAAGTACATTGGACAGATTAAACACTATCTGTAGTTGATTTCAATATTAGTTATAAGTTGGCTATTGCACATATAAGTTCCAAGAGAAGTGTTTTTTATTCCATAAAAAAATAATGCGTTAACTGTCAGGATGAAATTCAAACGTCACCACTTATTCCGTTGTGGTCTGCTTCTTGACTCCACAGATCTTAACGATTCCTGTGAAGGCTGTGATCGCAGTGGGCTCACTTACCTGCTTCCCAAAGCATATGGTTCTTCCACCTACCTTTCCAGTAAGACAGTTCATTTACAGACTTTTTCTTACTAACTCATGTTCCCTAGGTTGTTCATTATCCTTTATTAATCTGTGTAAGATTCTTAAAAGAGATACGAAGAAGAATAAAGAATAGTCCTTTCTCTCAATAAGTGTTTTATCTAGAATGGAAAATGGATCCGTAATTTATAAATGTGCAGCAGATGTAGAGACTGCTGAAAGAACAGTCAAAGTGCTGCTGGTTGATACAGAATTTCTTCTGACAGAGATAATAGATAAGGTATTGGCAAGGATTTGCATTCAGGGCCCAGGAATCAACTTGAAAAAAGATACAACAATAATGTCTGAAGTAGGTTCAGGCAATGGTGCGTTGTCAAGTTTGGCAAGAATGGAGGGAAATTTTAAGAGAGAAGACTGAATGGTGTTTTGGGGTGAAAGCATGAAAAAAAAAATAATGCATTTAAATCCATGGCGATTCAAAGTTTTTGAGCAGAGACTTGACATTATCAGAGCTCACCTTTAAAGACTAGTACTCTGACTGAAGAATCATGGAAGTAGCAACAGAGTGCCTGGAAGCAGGGTACCAACCCAGAAACACTGACCAGAGTCTACATGAGAAGTGACGAAGCAGGTTTGAATGTAGAGGTGTGACAGCAGCAAGAAAACCTTTTACACACCCACTCTTTGACTGTTTCTTCTGCTTTGAATGCCTTTCTTCGTCTTCTCCCTTCAAAGAACACATCTTTTAAGATTCAGTTAATTGTCATCTCCTCTCTGGAAGGGTTTTTTGGGTTTTTTTTTACTTGTGAATAAGGTGAAAGTTTACAGAGCAGATCAGTTTTCCATTCAACAGTTCATACACATTTTGTTTCATGTCATTGATTGTAACCCCTACAGTGTAATGTTCTTATCACACTTCCTCCCTGTGTTTCCTGTTTCTACTGCTCCTCCTTTCCTAGTCCTTTTGCACTTTATCCTTGAGTAAATGCATCCCTTTTGATCGCAAATGGTTGATTATCTCCCTTGTATGGTTTATGTATCTCCCTAGCATTATTGCTCCCCTTATAGACCTGTTTGTTTGGCTGAAAATTGAGCCATGGGGGTGAGTTTATTTCCAGACCTGGAGGGGGACTAAGTCTCAGGGCTTCCACTAGTTTCTCTCCAATCACTAAGCCTGGTCTTATTTATAAGTTTGAGTTTTGTTCCTTATTTTCTCCCACTATATCCTTCGAATGTGATCCCTTTTTCTGAAGATTTCTTAGTACTAGTTATTTCCTATGTGATCCTTAGAATGCTGTAGTTATTTTTCATACATTGATCTCTCCAGTAATGGGCATTTAGTAGATAGTAGACAGATGAAGGAATATAGATAGGCCAGGAACATAGATAGGCAAGAGACATTTCAGATGTATCGTTTGAACTCTACTTGAATGTCATAATGAGGTCCTAGTAGTTGCAGCAGGTATGAGGAGGCAAGTAGATAGAGAAGTCAAAATTATGATTTGGGTTTGACCCTAAGAATTAAGAAAAAAAGAAACTGGGAAACCTTGAGTTGGCACTGGCTTTTGTAGCTAATTCAGGACATATTGGGGCACTTATAAACCCAAACCCACTGTCAACGAGTAGATCCCAACTCTTAGCAACTCTGTACAGGATTTTTTTCTTATGGGAGCAGAAAACCTCATCTTTCTTCTGTAGAGTAGTTGGTGGGTTCAAACTGCTTTCCTTTGGTTAGGAATCCAGTGCGACAGTGCACCAGGGCTCCTTTAGGGGCATATATGTTGTTATTAAGTGCCATCAAGTCACTGCCAACTCACAGTGACCTGGTATAGGGTTTCCAAGGAGCAGCTGTTGGGTTTGAACCACTGACGTTTTGGTTAACAGTCTAGTGCTTATCCTACTGCACCACTCCAGGACAATATAGAAGTGTCTTTATCCTGTGGTAGGAGACATGGTGGGTTAGAAGCAGCAGCCCATTGCAAAAATCTTAATACTATATAGAATAAAATCTCAATTCAAAATTTGGCTCCCTAAAAATACAAATTTTTAATTTACATGTTCAGCACATCTTTATCTTCCTATAATTCCACTTTGTATCAACTATGATGCTATAGAATAAGTACTGGACTGCTAACCAAAAGGTTGGCAATTCAAACCTACCAGCCGCTCCTTGGAAACCCTATACAGGATTGCTGTGAGCCAGAACCAACTCAACGGCTCTTAACAACAGCAATAACAAAAAATAGAATTCTAACTTCATTATTTATCCAAAAGGACCTTGTACCTTTTCTTTCTACTACCTTCTCCATCAGTGATCTCAGTCACTGCATAAATCCTAGCAGGGAACAGGTCATTTCAGCAGACGGATGGCACAGCGAAAGAGCCCGTGGATGGAGTAAATGAGAAAGCATCTGTACAAAAATAAAGCCTAGCAATATGCTTGTATATAAAGTACAGCCAAGAAAAACCTACAGAGCAGTTCTACTCTCTAGCACACGGGTCGCCATGGGTCGGAAATGACTCCACGGCAGTGGGTTCTGAACTACCTCAGATATCACTTTGAGGTATCTTTACATACCTTGCCGAACCAGATGCTTGCTTTGAACTGCAAATTATATTACCAAATTCTGTAAAATCTCTTTTATCAGATAGTCAGATCTAGTCAGATAACTTGTAGCGTAATACTTAACGATGGAATAGAAATTATCAAAGGAATTTGTGTAACTGTTACCTCTTTGATCCACACTGCACCCGGAGAGACAGGAGCATGAGAGAAGTAGTGACTGCAGCTACAGGTACAGAAAGACCAGGTGACACAGGAGGACACAGTTGATGAGAAACCAACAGTTTCCTGTCTGTGCTTTCCGTCCCAGCAACTTATCTGCCCTTTAATGTTTTACTCTCACTAGGCTGTGTGAATGGCCAAATGCTTGCCTTAACATCATTCAGTCAACTCTCTGTTTCCTATACATTCCCTTAACTTCTGTATCTTCATAGCAAATATTAGACCAATGGGTTTGATCATTGTAAAGATTTCTTCAGATGTCTAGGAATCAGAGATACCATGGTACCTTGGTATAAATAAGCCTTGCTTAACAAACAAAAAGTGACCATTTCCTTTAATTAAAGTTATCTTTGCACTCTTTAAACCTAGAACCAAGCCTTGTCCCCTGAGATCACCTTTTACAAATAAAAGAGTGGCACACACGAATATGACACCTAAAGATCAACAATTACTCAAAAACAAAGATGAGAAGATAATGGGGCAAGAAAACCAGAGAACTAGAAAGAGAAATAGGTGAAACAGAGAGATTGTTGAGACATGTTGTGATAAATGAAACTAATGTCACTGAACTATTTGTGTGAAAATTATTAAATGGGAACCTAACTTTCACCAAAACTTTCTTCAAAAATTCAATAAAGTAGTATTTTTAAAATAAAATTTAAAAATAATGTTACCTCTCTTTGAACTTTGTTAACATGCTCAATATTTTAATATGAAACTGAACATTTTTACTTTTATTTTCACGAGATTGCAACGATTTTTCCTGCTAATTGTTCTGTAACATGCTACCAAACAGAAAATATGTATTTGGGGAAGGCGGGTGAGGCTCTGACTACAAATTTAGGTATTATCAACTGATGAAAATTCTTAACTCTGGCTTCCTAGAAATATGCCTGTCAGCTCTAAAGCATCTATTTTTTCAAAACCCAACCATATACAAACAAGTTTTTTTGTTGTTTTTTCTTTTTGCTTCAGGGGAAAATAGTTCATCAGAGTTTAAATATTATGAATTCATTCTCACAGAAGGTAAAGATACAACAAATACGTTCTTTGTCAGAAGATGTGCGATTTTACTACAAACGATTACGGGGCAACAAGGAAGACTTGGAGCCAGGGAAAAAATCTAAGGTTTGAAAGTGTTCTCTTTGGGAGTTCTTGTCAATGAGTATTTTGTTCTAGTGACCCTTTGTGTATTTGGGATTCATGCTTCTCCTATACCTCTTTGTAGATTGCAAACATTTATTTTGATCCTGGACTGCAGTGTGGGGATCATTGCTATGTTGGCTTACCTTTTCTATCCAAATGTAAGTTACCTTCTGCTTCTTCCTCATTCCCCCTAAATATTTTTTTGTTAATAAAAGGCTGCCACTAAAGTCCACAGAGCCCTGGTGTGGCACTGTGGGTTAATGCACTGGACTGCAAAATCATTTGAACTGCAAGGATAGTGGTTCAAGTTCACCAGCTGCACCTCGGAAACCCTATATAGGGTCGCTATGGGTCAGAACTGACTCGAAGGCACTTAACAAAAACAACAAAGTCCATACCTGTCTCTTGATTCTGTAGAAATCATTTGAAGGAAAATTAACTAATGGATTGAGGGCAGTGTTATGCCATTTTGTACATTTTCTCATTTTAGCTGAACCCAAAGTACAGCCTGGTGTGGCCATGCAGGAAGATCTGTGGGAAGCTGACTGGGATTTGCATCAAAGCCTATTCAAAGGATGGATGGGGATCAAGGAAAATTCAGGTCATAGGTGAGTGGCTTTGCTTTTTAGCTCTCTTTATCAATGTGAAACTTCTTAGTTGATGCTACTATCTAAATATTATTTCACTTCTTAATAGCTAAGAAAATATGGGTATGCTTCAGAAAGGTAGAAATGAGTCATTCTGTGTTACCATTTTAATCAACTATTACTCAGAAATACAGTTGGTTTTCCATATCCTTGGGTTCCATATTGACGAATTCAACCAACTGTGGGTCGGAAATATCAGACGGGGAAAATGACTCCTAAAAAACAATTGAGTGCTCAGAGCAATTCCTCAAATGTTCAGAAGGAACAGAAAGTGCTATTTAAACAGCATTTTCATTGTATTCAGAATTATAAGTAATCTAGAGTCCTGGTAAGGATAAGCTGTAGGATAAGCACTGGACTGCTAACCACAAGGTCAGCGGTTCTAACCTACCACCTGCTCCTAGGAAACCCTGTATGGGTCATTATGAGTCAGAACTGACTCAGTGGCACCTAACAACAACAGAGATGATGTATACAGGACCTGTGTAGGTTATATGCACATGCTACATCATTTTGTATCAAGGACTTGAGCATCCGTGGATCTTGCCATATGTGAGGTTTGGGAATCAGTCGGAAAATGGGGGGTGACTAACTATATACACACTATTCTTCCTTAAAATCAAACTATTTGAAGTTGTCTTTATATAGAGTAACTGAATGTTCTCCTTAGACACAGCCATATATATAAGGAAGAATGTTTTACCTACTATTGACCTCTGTTGTTGTTTAGTGTCATCGAGTCGATTCCAACTCATAGCAACCCTTTTCCAAGGAGTGGCTTGTGAGTTTGGACCACCAGTCTTGTGGTTAGCACTCAAGTGCTTCTCCTACAGTGCCACACCTGAACGCCAAAAAAAAAAAACAATTTTCTACATTTAATCCCAATGAAAAATTACAGTGCTTATTTGGAGCCCTCTGCTCCAACATCTGTCTCCCTTTCCAAGAGCTGAGCTGTTAAAGGGTACAGGAGGCACAGTTCACAGAGGCACACAGGCACTCCCACTTGTCTGTGCTAGTGACAAATCAGTACTGTACCTGGATTCAGAAGCAAAGACATGTTTATTTGGCAGTGTAGAAAATTGGTCTTTTTATGTACTTTAGAGAAGCATTTGACTAGAGTAATGATAGGACAGCTGACAGTATCTCACCTTTCTTTGGAAGAGATCCATATTTGTGCCCATTTCAATCAGTTGGCCAGGTAGTTGTCTTCCAGATTTCTTGGCGTAGATGAGTGAGTGCCTCCACTGCTGCCTCAGTTTGTTAATGAAGATTTCAAATTTGTATTCCTTCAATTCTCGGAACCTTGTTCTTTGCCAGTGCCTTTAGTGCACCTTGGACTTCTTCCTTCAGTATCATTGAGTCTTGATCATATGCTGCCGCTTGAAACAGCTGAACATCCACCATTTCTTTTTGGTACAGTGGTTCTGTAAATTCCTTCCATCTTCTTTTGATGCTTTCTGCATCTTCCATATTTTGCCTATAAAATTCTTCAGTATTGCAAGTCAAGGCCTGAATTTTTTTCTTCAGTTCCCTCAGCTTGAGAAATGTTGAGCGTGTTCTTCCATTTTGGTTTTCTAACTCTAGGTCCTTGCACATTTCATTATAATATTTGACTTTGTCTTCTCAAGCTGCCCTCTGAAATGTTCTATTCACCTCTTTTACCTCCTTATTTCTTCCATTGCGGTTAACACCTCTATGCTGGAGAGCAAGTTTCAGAGTCTCTTCAGACATCCATTTTGGTCTTTTCCTTATTTATTGTCTTCTTAATAACCTTTTGCTTTCTTCCTGTATGATGTTCTTGATGTCATCCCACAATTCTTCTGGTTTTTGGTCATTAGTGTCTAATTCATCAAATGTGTTCTTGAGATGATCTCTAAATTCAGGTGGGATATGTTCAAGGTCATATTTTAGCTTTTGTGGACTTGTTTTAATTTTCTTCAGCCTCAACCTGAACTTGCATATGAACAATGATGGTGAGGTCCATGTGTATAATCAAACTCTGGTAGCATAGTGGTTACAAATCAGGCCATTAACCCCAAGGTTGGCAGTTCAAAACTACCAACTGTTCCATGGGAGAAAGATGAGGCTCTCTGCTCCCATAAAGATTTGCAGCCTCAGAAACGCTGTGGAGGGTCACTATGAGCTGACTCCGTGGTACTTAACAACAACAACAATGCTGTCTAAAGAAGGTATTTTAAATGAACAAATCATTGATTTTGCAGAATTGTATCATGCGATCTCCTGCATAATTTCTATCACCAAGGCCATATTTTCCGTATCATGCAATCTCCTGCATAATTTCTATCACCAAGGCCATATTTTCCAACTACTGATCCTTCCTCTTTGTTCCCAACCTTTGCATTTCAATCACCTGTAATGATCAATACATCTTGATAGTCATCTTTTATGTTGTTTAAAAAAGGTATTTACAATGAGAAGTCATTGGTCTAGCAAAACTCTGTATCTTGCAATATCTAGCATCATTTCTATCACTGAGGTCATATTTTCTAACTCCTTTTTTATCCATTCTCTTTGTTTCTAGTCTTTGTATTCCAATCACCTATAATTGTCAATACATCTTGATTGCATGTTTGATCAATTTCAGAAGTTGGTAGAATTCTTCAAATTCTTCCAATCATCACTGACTTTAGTGGTTGGTGCATAATTTTGAATAATAGTTGTACTACCTGGTCTCCTTTATGAGTATATGGGTATTATCCTATCACAGACAGAGTTGTACTTCAAGACAGTTCTTGAAATGTTCTTTTTGATAATGAATGCGACTCCATTTCATTGACTTTGTCATTCCCGGCATAGTAAACCATGAGGTTGTCAGATTCCCAATGGCCAGTGTCAGTCCATTTCAGCTCACTAATGCCTAGTAGCATTTCAGTGTTTATGTGTCCCATTTCATTGCTTTCAGCTTCCAGTTGTCTTACATTCATACTTTGTACATTCCAGGTTCCGATTATTAATGGATGTTTATAGCTGTTTCTTCTCATTTTGAGTTGGGCCCCATTAGCAAATGAAAGGTTCTGAAAGCTTTACTCCATTCGTGTCATCATGATCAACTCTACTTTGAGGATGCAGTAGGAGAACAGTAATTAAAACTCTCCTTGGCCCCTTATATTCCCACAGTGGATATTGTAAAGTACAGATGATCTCCAAATTTAAATATCCAATAATGAATAAATAACATATAGTGCTACCCTAGGCTCAGCTGGCAGGGAACCTCCTCTCCTCACCTCCCACCCACACCTGCCTTCCTTTCTGTATGCCCAGCACCCAACTAATAAAGCCCTTGACTTCCTGTCCAACCTGTACCAACATACCCCAGCTACACAGTGAATGTTGTGTTCTCCCTGTTTCTGCTGTATCAGTTATAATGTTGAAGAGAATTTCTGCTCTTAGTCTTATGAAGAAGAATGCAACATCAAGACTGAAGGAAGACTCATTAACAACCTGCAATGTGGAGATGACACAACCTTGCTTGCTGAAAGTAAAGAGCACTTGAAGCACTTACTCATGAAGATCAAAGACTACAACCTTCAACATGCATTATACCTCAACATACAGAAAACAAAGCCCTTACAACTGGACCAAGAGATGGCATCATGATGAATGGTGAAAAGATTGAAGTCAAGAGTTCGTCTTACCTGGATCCGCAATCAATGCCCATTGAAGCAGCAGGCAGAAAATCAAATGAATATTGCATTGGGAAAATCTGCTACAAGTGATCTCTTTAAAGTGTTAAAAAACAAAGATGTCATTTTAAAGACTAAGGTGCGCCTGACTCAAGCCTTGGTATTTTCAATCACCTCATGCATATGAAAGCTAGACAGTGCATAAGGTAGACTGAAGAAGAATTGATACCTTTGAATTGTGGTGTTGGCAAAGAAGATTGAAAATACCATGGGCTGCCAAAAGAACAAACAAATCTGTATTGGAAGCAGAATGCTCTTCAGAAGCAAGGATGATGAGACCTAGTCTCACATACTTTGGGCATGTCATCAGGAAGAGCCATTCCCTAGCGAATGTCATCATGTTCAGTGACAAAGAAGACCCTCAACAAGTTGCATTGACACAGTGGCTACAGTAGTGGGCTCAAACAGGAATGGTGGTGAGGATGGTGCGGGACCCTGCAGTACTTCCTCTGTTGTATGTAGAGTCGCTATGAGTCAGAACTGACTCATCAGCACCTAACAACAGTTTTGTAAAACCTGTACTCTTGAGTACCACATAATTCAGTAGTGTAATGAGTTAAAATAGATGTCAGTGATTGGGCCCAGAGACCTTAGCCCCATTTATAGTACTGTTTTCTTAGAGAATGTGCTCTGAGTTCTAAACATCTGGCTTATAAACATTTCAAAGTAGGAAGGTATTGAAATGGGGTCCTGAAAATTTCTGGAAAATTCACATATATCATAAAACCTTCATACATATTGTATCTTCAACTGAAGTTTTTGTTGCATATTGAGATTTTTGGTTTTGTTTTTTATCATAAAGGGGAGAAAAAAGGCTAAATGTCAAGTAATCCACTGCCTTCTCATAAATTCTACTGAAAATATTATTAGCACTTTGCTGTTGGTGTCTAGATCTTTCCACTAAGTATACAAGATCTTTTAGGAATCCCCATAACATCTTATATTTGTAAATACAGGATTTATATATAGCATTTCTATATATACTTATCTTTTTAAAATATGTTAATTAATATTGTCCAGCTTTCAGCTTTGATCTTTATTAATTTTGTATTTAAAAGGTTTTCAAAGCCTACACAAGATTGCATTAATGTTATTGGTACAGCTTCTAGGATTTTTCATACAGATTCAATAAGAAAATAGAGGTGAAATGTTTGGGCAATTTTTTAGTGCCAAATACAGATGTCCTCATATAATATTAAAAGCAGAATGAAATATTAGAGCAATAAACCCATTTTTTCTGTGAAAGAAAAATTTTTCACGTATACAGCATAATAGAAGTTCTTGTATTCAGAAAACTCAAATATTTCCTTTTGATACAATGACTTAAAAATTGTTTTTCTAGATTGAGTGCCGCATTTGAAGTAAATACAGACCTTCAAAAAAATATAGTATCAAAAATCACTGCTGAGCTCTCCTGGCCTTCCATACTTAGCTCAGCCCGGCACTTGAAATTTCCACTTACTAATACAAACTGCTCTTCCGTAAGTATGCAGAGGGACATCGGTTTCTGGAAATACAGTCATAAAATAGTCTTGTTTTTTATTGTAGAAGTCTTTCATTTAATGTTTTCTCACTTTACTTAAGGAAGAAGAGATTACTTTGGAAAATCCTGCAGATGTTCCCATCTATGTTCAGTTTATTCCTCTGGCTTTATATTCCAGCCCTTCAGTCTTTGTAGATAAGCTAATATCCAGGTGAGCTTTGCTTTAAATAATCAAAACATTTATGTTTGTGTATTGGCAAGAAATTATTATTTTACATACTTAGAACTTTACTATAGTTCCATATACTAAAAGATTCGACTTAGAGAAATACTGGATCTATAACTGAAGTGCAGAAAAGATTCAAGGAGGGAAGTTGATATTAAGCATTTAGAAAACCTTTCAGCTTAAGACAAGAAAAAGTAATATGGAACACGTTACCAAATAATTTGTAAAGAGAAAGCAAGTGGAACCTTTTGAGTTTAAAATGAATAAAATATTGTAAATTATGGCTTTTAATTTTTTGAAGATGATTAATCTGGTAATATGCCAAAAGTAATTTGAATATGATGCAGACTTGCTCATTATTCCATAATCCTGTTCATTATGATGTTGCTTATAAAGAAATATATGTACATTTTTTATTTTAGGTTTAACTTGAGTAAGGTGGCAAAGATAGATTTGAGAACACTAGAATTCCAAGTCTTCAGAAATGATGTAAGTACTCAGAATTCTTACTATTCTGAAGAAATAATTGTATAATCAATGCAAATGTGAAAGAAAAGTATTGATGGCTGCCCTTACGTTTGGCTGAAAGACAAGTTACTGAAAAAGTCAGAGTGATCCAGTAATTGAGGCAAAGAAACCAGAAAGAGTGGATGGGATTTAGATCAGGGTGAAACACACTGAGTTCCTATTTGCAGACATTAAATGTTAAGTACATGAAGAGTTAGTTACATTATAGCTATCAGAAATTCTAATGTATAGGGAAGGTATGCATGAGTATATAGTTTATTTTTATTTAGCATCAAAATATGAGCTTTGTCATTTAAATATCAATTCAGGATGCTTTCTGATAAAATTGTCAACTCCATGAATGCCAGACCCAAGGCTCGCTGTGTTCATCTCTACCTCGTGCTCCAGTTGCTTAGCACATTATCACGCATGGTTTTCATTCAGTAGATAATTCTTCATAAATGTGCACATAAATTGAGCAGCCACTAACAACTTATTAGTACATAGGCCCTTAAAATAGTGTATGTATCAGTCAGGAGACAAATACTTGGTGTTAAAGTTCTCTGCAAACTGGCCCATACCTTTCTCTCTGCCCAACCATATGTCATCCATGCTTAAACATCCTGCTCCTGGAGCCAGTCTTGCTCACTCTGAAGACTTCACCGAGTAGGCTGTCTTGATCCTCCCTGGCTCTTCATTTACACTTGTTAACTTTTGTCTTTTGCTTTCTTGTTGATATATGATGTCTTGTTACTCAAATTTGAGTATAAGCTTCTTGAGGGTTTGTCTTACACTTACCTTGTTTCCTTCCCCATGTTAATACTATGGAGGTATTGAATGACAGCATGAACCTAGTTAATTCTCCATCATCTGAATTACTTTGAATGAATGATCATCTCCTTCTCTCTATAGGAGATCTGGTTGTACAGTGGGTTAAGAAAGGTCAGCAGTTCCAATCCACTAGCTACTCATGGGAAAAGATGAGGCTGTCTGCTCCTGTGAAGATTTGCAGCCTTAAAAACCATACAGGGCAGTTCTACTCTGTCCCCTAGGGTTGCTATGAGTTAGAATCGGCTCAGTCACAGTAGGTTTGGATTTTGGAACCTCTCCTTGTACCTACTTCATGCCATGCTTCAGGTTCACTGCTTCCTACAGAGAACAAAGGAGGTTGGCTCCTAGAATAACCATGGCTTTGTACCTACAAGCATTGTCATCGTGAGCAAGTGAACCTCCGTCTTCCCTACCTGGAACGAGACTTGAACAATGCCTATTGTTATTTTGTGTCCTCAAGTCAATTCTAACTAATAGTGACCCTCTAGGACAGGGTAGAACAATCTATAGGGTTTTCAAAACCTTGAGCTTTACGAGAGCAGATCACCAGGTCTATCTCCCATGAAGCCACTGGTGGGTTCAAGCCATCAATCTTTCAGTTAGCACCCAAGTACTTAACTGTTGTGCCACCAGGGATCTTTATTAATTCCTAGAAAAAGTAAAAGTAATGCTTTCTTTCAAGTTGGTTGAAAAATTAAAATCACATGAATGTCCTTCAGTTGGCTCCTTGGCATGTAGGCAGCCCTCAGTGACTGCTGATCTGGTCAGTCAGTCTGTGGCTAGCTAGACAAGGAGAAGAAGGAGATAGGAAGAGAAAAGCAATGGGGAGGATTTTCACTATTCAGTGGCTGTACCGAAGAACCCTTCCCATAGTCCATGAGCATTCACTAACCACCCTTGTTGTTGTTAAGTGCCGTCAAGACAGTTCCAACTCACAGCTATAGAGTTTTCAAGGCTTTAAATCTTCGCAGGAGCAGAAAGCCTCATCTTTCTCCTGCAGCCACCCTAGGAGAAAAGTATGTTTCTTGTTCAGTAGATGGGAAAAATCTGTCATTTGGAAGAAGTACAACCAGAATGCTCATTAAAATCTAGGAAGCAAGACATCGTCTCTAGTGTTTTGGGCATTTTGTCAGTGAAGTTTGAAGGACCAGTCACTAGAGAAGAACATCATGCTTGGCAAAGTGGAGAGTCAGTGAAAAAAGGAAGACCTCCCGCAAACAAGATACATTTATACAGTGGTAGCAACAGTGGGCTCAAGCGTAACAACTGTGAGGCTGGTGCAGAGTCAGGCAGTGTTCTATTCTGTTGTGCATAGAGTAGCTAAGACTCAGAACTGGCTGGACAGCACCTAACAACAACATAGAAGGGGAAAAGCAAACCTAAAGTGGGAAGTCAAGCCCAAGGTCAAACCTGTGATGAACTACTAATTTAAGTCATCCCTTGTTCTTTCTGTTGTACTACATGATTGTTGCTGTTTGTTGCTGTTAGCTGCTCAACTCATGACAACCCCATGTGTGCAGAGTAGAGTGCAACTATGCACTCCATAGAATTGTCAAGACTGTGACCTTCAGAAGCACATCTCGAGGCCTGTCTCCCAAGCCTCCTCTGGGTGGTTTCCACCCACCAAACTTTCGTCATCTAGTTGAGCACATAACCATTTATACCACACAGGGACCCCTTGTTGATTGTTGTTGTTAGGTGCACTGAGTCGATTTACAACTCATAGAAAGTGGCCCAATGTGACAAAGTTGAACTGCCTGCTGCCCCATGAGGTTCTGTAGGCCGTGATATTCACAGGAGCAGATTGTTGGGTCTTTTCTCCTGCAGAGCTACTGGCAGCATAAGCACTGGACTGTTACCTGCAAGGTTGGCAGTTCAAACCCAGTCCAGTGCCTCTCCTATAGTGCCACACTAGGGCTCCTTAACTCAATTAAAATAATAAACCCCTACGTTTAACATAGATAACATTCTTTGATAAATGGCTTTTTTTTTTTTTTTTTTTTTTTTAAGAAGACTGGCATCTCTCTGGTCCTCAGCTTCTCAACCAAACTGCTCCTTGGCGGCTCTGTACTGGCAATGTTACAAAGCTCCTTCAGTGCTGCCAGTAAATGTCCAAAGGCCATTCCACTCCACCATAAGTCTCAGCTCTAAGTCTGTGGGTTAGCAAACCTAGCTCCTCCAAGCAAGTGCCTAAAGGCACCCCACTCTACAAGCAAATCTCCTACTCAAAGGCACTCAGCCTTCCTCATTTCATGGGCCAGGAAGCCCATTCTGTCTCATGCTCTGGCTCTTAGTGATGGTGGTGCTGCTCCCCTGGTACTCTGGTGTCAGCTCACTATCTCCTGGAGGCTCAGCATGCAGGGATCATAGGGTTCAAAGGACATGCTCCACTCCAGGCTCATATTTCTTGATGGTAGTGAGATTCCCCTTAGCTGCTTCAAAGATGTCTCTTTTTAAACCCAGTGGGATGGCAAAATTCACCAATCACCACATTAGAGTTCCAAGTTTTAACAATCACAATTAATTCACAGTCACTCAGCTGAACCCTATAATCCTACCAGCATCTGCCCCCTCCTTCTTTTGAACAGACCCATCAGGATAAGAAGAAATCACCCAAACTGCATAGTCCCATCCAGTCATTGGGTTGGAGTTACAAAGACTTGTGCTAGAAAAGCCGTATCAAGTAAACCACTACGCCAGAGTCACAATCAACTCAGGGTAACAGGTTTCACTTTGTGGTTATTTATAAATATAAATCTGACCTTACACAGACATGTAGTTGGATCAAGGAGAAGTATCTTAGTTAACTTTCAGTTAATTGTGGCTATTCTACTTTGACACTGTACCAAAACTCTAAATAGTATTTTGTTAACTTAGCTGCAGTGTGGGATCTGAAATCATAGCAATGAACTTTCCATACTTATTACATTAAAATCCATTTACCAGTTTTGCACCCTGTATGATTTTATAACACTGCTCAGCAGTCATTTGGAAGATACTGGTTCACTGAGATATGTGGATCTTGCAATGGTGACACAATTCACTGTAATTAATTCTCTATAATGAAAAAAGATCACACTCATAATTATAGTCACCAATCTCATCAGAATATTCTGTAAGCATGGTAAGCTGCGACGCTCATAGCAGTAAAAAGGAGTTTTCAAAAAGTTTTGCTCAAAAAATTGAATTTTATCTTTAGCGAAAACTTCAGTTCTTTTCCTTAAAGGGATAGATATGCTTTTTTTCTTCATGAAAATGTCTGCCTGATACCCAAGTGTAAATAATCATAAATTAACTGTCAGTCATTCTTTCAGATATAGCTGTGTTCCATGAAAAAAGCAACTAGTTCAGCTTGCATCTCAAACAACAGTTTCTCAAGATTACATGGCACTTCAGTAAACAGCAAAAGGGCTTTATGTATCATTGTCATTTTGCCACCAGAATATGAAAAAATATATCCTCAGGGTAAAGAATTAATAAAATGATGATGTACTGTTGTTTAGTCAAGGACTGTTGTGCATGGCAGTGATGATACATTGGCTACTGGGAGCATGTGATAACATTGCCTTGAAAGAAGTCAGTTTTGCTCACCGTCGCTTTTGCTGACCATTCGTGCGAAGTCAACACAGTTAAAAGGCAAATTGTTGTTGTTGTTGTTAGGTGCCATCGAGTCGGCACTAACTCATAGCGACCCTATGCACAGCAGACTGAAACACCGCCCGATCCTGGGCCAAT